>NW_018165309.1:64434-67103 GCF_001263595.1 Phalaenopsis equestris | reverse complement strand
TCTTACGGACAAGCCCCACACCAAAAATAGTGCCGACAGTCGGATAAGTATTTAATTAGAAATTTCTAAATTAATTAAATCCAAAAAACTAATAAACTTAATAAAATCATCTCTTCTTATAAAAATCCAAAAAATAAAATAAAATACCTCTGAACTTAGTGAATAAACGAGAAAATAATAAAAATTGAATTAAAAATAAATGCCTTATATTTAATTTTTAATTAATTAAATACTCGCAGGGGTATTTTAATTATTAAAAATTAAATACAAATCATAAATTTATGAAATTTACTGGGATCATTCTTCCCATACTTGGGGACATCCCTAATTTTTCCAATGTTAGGGAATATTCATAAAATAAAAATGACCATTTTCTACCACCTTTGTAATTATTTAGAAAAATAATTGTGAAAAATTAGAAAATTGGAAATTTATTAGAAAATTTAGGGTATTAAATTTAAATTCTAAAATGATAATTTCCTAATTTTGAAATTTTAAAATGAAAATTAGGAATCTATGAGCAAAATTGCAAAATTTTAAAAATTACAAAATTTACACTTTAGCCCAAATTGATCTCAAAACTTGGTTTAAGCCATTAAATGATAATTTTAGAGGATTAACAATGTGGTAAACCTTTTCAACCATGTGTTTGCCTTTAATAATCTAGAGCTAATCTAATTTAAATTTAAACCTAGTTTAGGTTTAGCCTAACCTAAGTTTGGTATAATAGCTTACACATTAGACTTAACCTAGTTAGGTGTAAGTCTAAGACCTATTCTAAGGCTTATTAGGTCTAGACCTAGCCCTAAATTGTTGGGTCTAGACAGTTTGGACCCAACCAACCTTAAATTTTGAGTTTATCCATCTTAGACTCAACCTAACTCAAAATAATGGGTTTAATCAATTTGGACCCAACAAACCCTAAGTTTTGGGTATAATCACCTCAGATCCAACCTCAATCCTTAAACCCAATTAGGTCTTACCTACATTATACTTAGTTACCTTATTAAGTCTTACTTAAATTGGACTTAGTTAATTCCTAAACTTAATTATGTCTAACCTAAATCAGACATAATTATCCTACTAAGTCTTCCTTAAATTAGACTTAATTAAACCTTAAACTTAATTTGGTCTAAACTACATAAGACCAAATTATCCTACTAAGTCTTAATTAAATTAGACTTAGTTAAACCATGCAAGAAATTATGTCTAACCTACATCAGACCTAATTATTCTACTAAGTCGTACTTAAATTAGGCTTAGTTAAACCTTGAACCAAATTATGTCTCACCCACATCAGACCTAATTATTCTACTAAGTCTTACTTAAATTAGTCTTAGTTAAATTATAAATCTAATGAGGTCTCACCTACATCAGACCTAAGTATCCTACCAAGTCTTATTTAAATTAGACTTAGTTAAATCTTAAACTAATTAGGTCTAACCTACATCAGAACAAATTATCCTACTAAGTTTTATTTAAGTTAAACTTATTTAAACCTTAAATTAAATTAGGTCTAACCTACATCAGACATAATTATCCTACTAAGTCTTACTTAAATCAGACTTAGTTAAACCTTAAATCAAATTAAGTCTAACCTACATCAGACCGAATTATCTTACTAAGTCTTACTTAAATTAGGCATAGCTAAACCTTAAATCAAATTAAGTCTAACCTACATCAGACCTAATTATCTTACTAAGTCTTACTTAAGTTAGATGCAATTAATCTCTAAACCTAGTTAGGTCTAACCTACGTAAGACCTAATTATCTCACTAAGTTCTACTTAAATTAGACTCAGTTAAACCATAAACCTAGGTTCAACCTAACTTGAACCTAGTCATAAATGTTGGGATCTAACCCATATTAGATCCAACCCTACTCCTAAATCCTTAGGGTTATCTCAATTTGAACTTAACCCTAAATCTTTATTGTTAACTCAAATTAAACCTAACCTTAAATTCTTAAAGTTAACTCAAGTGAAATAACCCTAAATCTTTAAGGTTAACTCAAATTGAGTCTAACCCTAAATCCTTAGTTTCAACCAAAATTGAACCTAGGTCAATCTAAACCCTAGGTTCAACCCAAATTGAACATAAGTTAACCTAAATCTTAGATTCAAGCCATATTGAACCTAAGTCAACCTAAACCTTAAGTTCAACCCAAAGTGAACCTAAGTTAATTTAAACGTTAGGTTCAACTCAAATTAAACTTAAGTCAATTTAAACCTTAAGTTCAACCTAAATTGAACCTAAGTCAACCTAAACCTTAGATTCAACCCAAATTGAACGTAAGTCGTAAGTCAACCTAAACCTTAGAAACCTTAGGTTTAACCCAAAGTGAACCTAAGTCAATTTAAACCTTAGGTTCAACCCATATTGAATAAAAGTTAACCTAAACCTTAAGTTCAACCTAAATTGAACTCAAGTCAACTTAAACCTTAGGTTCAACACAAATTGAACCTAATTAACGTAAACCTTAAATTCAAACCAAATTTGAACTAAGTCAACCTAAACCTTAGGTTTAACCCAAAGTGAACCTAAGTCAATTTAAACCTTAGGTTCATCCCAAACTGAACCTAAGTTAACTAAACTTAGCTTCAACCCAAATTGAACCTAAGTCAACCTAACCCTTAGGTTCAACCCAAGTTCAACCCAAATTTCCTAGAA
>NW_018165309.1:48084-64399 GCF_001263595.1 Phalaenopsis equestris | reverse complement strand
AATTTAAGTCAATTTAAGTTAAACCTAAACAAAATTTAAGTCAAACCCTAAGTTCAACTTACCTTAACTTAATTTTCAACCTTAGGCCTAATTTAAATTTGACCTAAAATCAACCATAGGCCCAACTAACCTTAGACCTAATCTTAACTTTTAGGTTCCATCTTCATTGAACCTAAAACATAAGTCTAACCTACGTTAGACTTAGCCAACTTTTAGGTTCTATCTATATTGAACCTAAGCCATAAATCTAACCTACAGTAGACTTAGCCAACTTTTAGTATTTATCTGCACTGAACCTAAGCCCTAAGTCTAACCTACAGTAGACTTAGCCAACTTTTAGGCTCTATCTACATTGAACCTAAATCCTAACTTAGACTTATTTTAAAATCTTTTAAATTTGATCTAAGTCTAACTTAACTTGAATATAGACCAAATCAACTAAATCATTAGGTCAACCATACTTAATTCAGGTTAACCAAAATTAACAGAATCATTAGGTCAACCCAACCTAACTTGGGTTAACTCAAATTAATCGAATCATAAAGTCAACTCAACCTAAAACAAGTTAACACAAATTAAATCTTTGAGTTGTCCCAATTTAACTTGAGTTATCTCTATCTTTGGGTTAGCCCAATCCAAGTCGAATCAGCCCGACTTGAGATTTTGCTTTAAATTTGATCTAAGTCTCAACCTTTGTTTAATCAATGATTAATTTAAGCCTAACCTAACTTAGACATAAATCAAGTATAAATTAATTTAGACTTCACGCAAGTCAAATTAACTTAAACTTGATAAAACCCAGAAGTTTAACTTGAATTAGTTCAACTTAACCTGGTCTTTTCTTAAGTTAACTAACTTGATTTTAGTTGGCTTATCTTAGGTAAGAACATGAGTCATGGCCTAAGCAAAATAATTTGTTATGTGAGTTAAGATTATAAATGTTTAATTTTCCTTTATTGGAAGACAACTTGATTAAAAAGTAACACACACAACTCTAGCACATTTTTTTTATAATTGTGATGGCAATAGCGATGGTGAAGACGGTTGTCAAGCAATATTGGTTGAATGACACTAAAAACTGAAAGTGATAAAGAATGCGTAATTGAATGATGGTGTTCCATTTATGATTGTCAAACGATGGTAATCATGTGATAGTGGTTAGACAATGGTAGTCAGATAATGATAATTATTGGTGGTGGTCAAAGTTGATCGTTAAATAGAGCTTTAAAGTTTCTTACATCTACAACAACTCTCCAAACTCAACTCATCATCAGAAGAAAGAAACTTATAGTTTCTTAGAATGACATTTTGATATATTCAGCTAAAATCTTAAAAATATTTCATCAGATGGCTCATGTTATCTCATTTCATTATAAACTAATTTTTTAACATTTAGATATTTCAATAACCTCAAAATTAAGCTACTGTAAGCTTGTGAGATTACTTACATTCAAATGCTCGTTTGATTATAAGCATGTAAGTTTCTGAAACAATTTACACTTTATTAGTATTTCTAAATTTTTATCAGTATTTTAAATGCTTAATCTAAGATCAATTGGGTTTAAATTAGAGCATTTTTGTATTATCAAGTTCATATTGTTAAGTTGATTAATTTCTCTACTAATTTGCTAAAATAAGATTAAGTGTGTGTTTGAAAATTATAAAAATTGATGAGCATTGAGATTCATGCTTGATTGTGATTCCTTAGATGTCGTACTAGTAATAAATTCTAGTACTATTTTAATATGTTAAATAATATAATAATGGTATTTTATTAGTTCAATATAATATTCCCATTCAGGGAACGTTTATTTAGAATATTTGAAAATGATTTTAAATTTAAATTTTGTGATATATTATATTATTTATTCATTATTTTTATTTAAAAATTTATGCCAACTGATTAAAATTTAAATAATAGTCTATATATTAAAGCCAAACAATATTCATAAAAATTTGGATAAATAAAGTGATTTAATTATTATTTTTATTAGACAAGACCAACATTTGATTACATCATCTTAGAAATTTTCAATTTATTTCTAACTATTATACAAGTAAGCACTAATTATCCATTTATTCTATTAATAGGTGTGAAAATAATTCTATATCTAGATTAAATAAGTCAAAATATTAAATCATAATTAATATATCGATTTTATTTGTCTCCAAGTTCAAATTTTAAAACCATCATTTATATTAGGTGTCTCAAATCAGACTCACATATAACCCAAAATAGACCCTATTTGAAGTTGTTCTGAACTCGACCTAAACTTGTTTGTCCCGAACATCACATATATATTAAAAATGTTGGAAAGTCTAACTTAAACTCGACTTCTCTTCTACGCGTTCACCCGAATTAATGTAACGCATAACAGCTATTTGAGTTAATTTTGAGTCAATATCATATCAATTTTGTGTTAGCGGGCATATTTCAATTCTATTTCTTGTCAGCAGGTAAGTTTCAATTCAATTTTGAGTTAGCAGGTCAACCTGAACCTGACTCTAAAAGTTAAACGAGTCATGATTCATAACTCAAATCAGAGCTGGAAATTTGTGGGGGCTACCAAACCACCCACCCAATAATGCAAAGTATGTGTGAATTCTAAGCCAAAAACGGATGTGAGAGAGAGAACCAAAACAATACCAAAAAGCACATGGTAGACTTCCGGTGTCAGATTGAATAAGAAAATAAATAAATAAAATAATCATTCCTTACGCACCAGCTAACGTTTCCTCTTCTAGATGATGCTGGCGAACAAATTCTCATTATATTTTGATTTTAATTATTACATTTGAATAAATATAATGAGTTTAGGTGGGTTCCGTAGAAAAGGTCTAATGAATTTTTAGAATAATATAACTGAAATTTTTCACTCTCATGGTATTTTTAGATTATCTTTATAAGAAACTGAAGCCTCCTACATGCCTATTAGCTGAATCCCACCATAAATAGCTGGCCAAGGTTTGGGAGGAGATAGGCCTTCTTCTTCCTTCAGTTCATCAGGAAGAGAGAAACAAGTCTCCTTAGTCATCTCTCTCCCTCTCCCTCTCCCTCTCAACCCCCTAGCGGAATGGACGGCGATGATCTCTCCTTCCTCGAAAAGTGTCTCCTACAAAGTGAAGCTTTACATAAGGTTTCATTTCCTTAGATACTCTGCCACTCTTACTTTCTAAATGCCTAAGGTTCTAATTGGGATAGCTGCAACTTATTGAATAATCTGTTGATAAGCTAAGTACGGTGATTATTATAAATTTTTATTTTTTAAAAAAAGTCAGATCGCTGCCAGAAAGCTGTCACCGCACCTATCTAGGTGCGGTTTGAAAACGCACCTAGATAGGCGCCACCGCACCAAATAAATTGGCCCAAACGAATCTTATGTTATGAAACTTTTAATTCACTACATATATAGACGCCACCGCACCAAATAAATTGGCCCAAACGGATCTTATGTTATGAAACTTTTAATTCACTACATATATATGTGCAGTACATATTGGAGACCAACGTCTTGCCAAGAGAACATGAACTTCTTAAGAAACTGAGAGAAGAAACCAAGGCCAGAATTCCCAGAAGGCAAGCTCTCAAGCCTGACTAATTTGACACCATATGCTTCTAAAATAACGCTTCATATCAATGCGATTTTTACACATCATAAATAATTAAACATCTACTTGTCTCTGTATTTTTTGTCCTGATAGGGCTTTAATGAACGTCCCCCCTGAAGAAGGCCAGCTCTTATCTATACTCCTCAAGGCAATGAACGCCAAGAGAACCATCGAAGTTGGTGTCTTCACTGGCTACTCTCTTCTTGCCACAGCTCTTGCCTTGCCCAAGGATGCAAAGGTAAAGTTTTAATTTACATGCATATATATCACACAATTCTTATTCTTATGTATTTATGTGTCTCGCACCTGACCTTTTTCATATTTACACCAAAATGATATATATATATATATATATGTAAACTATATGAAACTTTGGTTTGGAGATATGTAAATACATAAGAATTGTGTGATTTAGACTCAGTTTGGGACAGTTTATCCGCTACAGCAGTATTTTGAAAACGCCGTTTTACCGTTTGGAACTAGCGTTGAGCAGCTCATCTGAAAATATTATGTGGTCCACATTTTCAAATAAGTGGCTTCTCTGAATAAGAACAAGCAGCCCCGAATGCATGCTTAAACAGTTATTGCAATTTGACCGCTGCTTCATCAGATGTTCTGATGGACATTATTATTTACAGATAACGGCGATTGACATCTCGAGGGAGTGCTACGAAGTCGGTCTTCCATTCATCAAGGAAGCAGGAGTTGAGGACAAGATCAATTTCATTGAGTCGGATGCGGTTCCGGCGCTTGATAAATTAGTTGAAGAAGTTAGCGAGGACGAGCTGTTCGACTTCGCCTTTGTTGATGCTGAGAAATCAAGGTATTGGGATTATCATGAGCGGATATTAAAGCTGGTGAGGGTTAATGGACTCATCTGCTATGACAACACGCTTTGGCTTGGAACGGTTGCGCATCCTCCTCAACAAGATGTTCCTGCTTTCGTCAATTATTTGAGGGAGGTTGTGCTCAAATTCAACGATAAGCTCGCCGCCGACACGAGGGTCGAGCTGTCCCAGGTTTGCATCGGCGATGGGCTGACGATCTGCCGCCGCATCGCCTGAACTGGAAGTGGATTGGGATGCAGTTATTGAAGGAGCTGTTGGTCTTGTTTCTCTTACTCTATTGCATGTTTGGTAATTTGCTTTATGTATTATGTTCTGTTCTGCACTATGTTTGGCGTGTTGCTCACCTTGAAGTTCTGTTTGCCAATTAGAAACATATAATAAGCATTTGTGATGGTTAATCTTTTCAACTTTAGAAGTGTCGATAGTCAAACATTCGCTTGGTTGTGTACGCATGAGCTGAGCAGAAAAGGTGACGTAAAACATGTGACTAGTTTTGTTAGGTGATGAGTGGCTGTGATTCGTTTGGCTAAACGTATGTGGCTAAGTTGCGGTCGGCGTAGAAAGTGGAACATTTGAATGTGATTTGACTGTTGCTGCTTGTTTTGTGACGCTAACATACCCATCAAGGCGACAATCGAGAGAGAGTCAGCTCGGAACAGAGTATATGAAATCTTACGTTGGGGAGAGGTTTTAGTGAAGAGATCTGCTATTTGATCATGGGCAGCGATGTGACGTACTGATAAGTTTGTTTTTTTATGCAATTTATAATGAAGTGATAGTCGATGTCGGATTGTTTATGATAAGTTTGTTTTTTTTATGCGATTTATAATGAAGTGATAGTCGATGTCGGATTGTTTGGTTCGATCATGAGATGTTAACTTTTTTTGGTCATAGGGTCTTGTAATTCCTGTGAGATTACACAATTTGAGGAGGCCTATATATGGAGGTAAACGAAGAGTATGTGTGTTCTCCGGGCCTGAATTATGTGTTTCTGCTTTGTGACCCCTCTGTGTCTCTGAGCGAAGTAGATGATCTAAAGAAAAGAGAGAACAAAATGGGTTCAATGGGAGTCACCACACAACATCCCTCCAAAAAGTCCCGAAGAGAGTCCTCCCTCTCTTCAAACTCTACACTTTTTATACATATACATGAAAATACCAAAATACAAGGTGTTACGTACACAAATCTATTAACGATGATTTGATGAAAATATCACTATGTGTGTAATAATTGATCGAACAATCCATACAAAATATATCAATATAATGATGGATCAAATCATTGCTGGCAACTGAATAATAATAAAGTCATAACAAAAATAACAAAAAACAGTCCAATACCCAGAACTGCCCAACACCCGAAATCTCTGCAAATGAAGCACCATCTTCCATCCATATTTCAGATTTTTCAAATTCAAACAAAGAAAAATAAAAATAGTAGGGAATTTAGATTTTAGGCAATTACAGCCAAGACGCCCAGAACATTGCGGATCAAACATATCAATGCACCTTGTTTCATCTATTCTTCCAACTAACATGAATGGCCATAAACACCAAACCAACCTCAAAATCTCATGGATCTCGTATACATTATTGAAAAGATCAACTATAATCATGGAAAACAATAAAAAGATCTAATTTTCATAATTACTTTTCAAATAGAGCACCCAAGAAACCCACAAATCGCAGATCAGAGAGAACCAAATCACAAAAAGCTCTAAATTGCAGAATGCCCCAAATCACAAACTATAGAAAACCGATTCTATAAAAGAAAATCCCCAAGAAATTGCATACAAAAATATCTAACCAACAAATTGCAAATCAGAGAATCGAAAATCTCACAATACAATCCAATCCATTGACAGTTGCCGCAGGTACTTGCATTGCACAATAACGAAGGATAGGAGGGAGGAGGAAGAGTAGTACGACAATGTCGAGAGAGACCGGTGAGAGGGAGAGAACCGTGTGAGAGAGAGATGGCTGAGAGAGACGGGCGAGAGGGAGAGAAGAGGGAGATCGGGAGTTACGGTTGACGAGACACGAAAAAATGCGAGGGTAACAACGTCAAAATAGACAAATAGAACGTGGGCCCCGCAGATAACATATAAAAAACTAACACTTTTTCTGATAAGCTCTCCCAACACATTTTCCAAATGCCCGAAGCAGTGCTTACAAAAAGCACTGCAGTTGATAAGCTGCCCCAAACGGGCACTTAGTCTTTTACATCAGCTAAGCACGTAATATTTATAGGAACCAAGAGGGTCTAATAAAATATGGAAGAAAGCAAATCTTACTGACAAAACGTTGGAATAGAAAAATGTTAGTGAATGCATAGAAGTGAATTCAAATTACCCATCTCATTTGCTGAACGAGTAATAAAACCTAATCAGAACCAGGCAACCAGTTACATTTCCCTTCACCTAATCTCAAATCATATAACAGGTTTAATATAAGATATAATAATCATATAAGTTGAACACGAGTGAGTTCATCTAAACCCAATTTGAAAATTAAATTGTTCAAAATTGTAGACTCGAATTTAGCTCAAAAATTAATAAAAACAATATGAATCTGAAATTATTCAAGTCAAATTTATCAATTTTTAAGAGCACAAAAATTTGTTTTGATTTTTGGATAAATATAATTTTTGTTTTTTTTAATAGGAAAATTTGCATACATAGCACACAATTCTTATGATTTACGTATCTCACACCTAAACTTTTCTATTTATTTACACGAAACTTGTGTTTTTAACCGAAATTTATCAAATCCAGATACTATTAAATCTGGAATACTACTTGATTCAGTTAAGATTAAATCTAGCTAAATATGTTTGACGTGTCTGATATAAATTTGTTTAATGTTTTTTCTTTCTAAACTAAATCAGTTAAATCAACCTAATATTCAGATTTAATAAATCCGAATTTAAAGCAAAAGAAGAGATGAAATTCTTAATATGCATAAATATGAAAATCAAAATGTATGATATGTAAATACATAAGAATGATGTGCAGTGCTTGAAAATGTTCCATTTTCACAATAATGATATCACCCTCGCAATGACTCACATTGAATATAATAATCATATGCATCCATGTGGTAGGAGTCGATCCAATGAAATGATTGACATTAGGTGGCAGCATCCCAATAAAGACCGGAATAAAAAACAAACAAGAAATCAGAAAATGTGAATCCCGAGAGAAAATCGTTGAGGAAAGAACTAAACAAATTTATCCTTCGCTTATTTAAATTTCTGCTCATCTACAACAACTGGGTCTTTTCAGTTCATCTTCTTCAACGAATAGTTAATTCTCTCTCTCTCTCTCTCTCTCTCTCTCTCTCTCTCTCACCCAAAATGGAAGGAAACGACCTCTCCAGCCTCGAAAAATGTCTCCTAAAAAGTGAAGCTCTGCATCAGGTTCCATTTCCTTTTCATGTCTCTCTTTTTCAATGATAGCAATAGATTGCAAAATGTATGATTTAAGTTTATATTATGATTCCTTCCTTGTTCTGCTGTTTATTCTTCTTGTGTATTTGTAAAACTGATTAAGACTGAGCAAGCTATATTGAAGATTTTAGCATCCATCTGACAATTAGGGCGGTTAACGATCTGATTTTGAGTTGAGTTGGAGTCGGCTCGAAATCAACTCAAATAGATTTAGTGTGGCTCAAAAATTTACTGGTGGCTCGTTACGTTAGAGCCAGCTTGAAATTGAATTGAGCTCGATCTGAAAATCAAAACGAGGTGGCGTAAATTCAGTTATTTGGATCGGTTTCACTCAAAATTTAAATTAATTGGCTCAAATTTAGTTATTTTGATCTATACCAGCACTAAATCGGCCCATGACTCATTATATTCAATTTTACTAAGCATTATAAATAACTTTTATAAATAAAAAATACCTCAAGCCATGAAATCAGCTGATAAAAATTCGATTCAAATTTATAACTCATAGCTCTGATCGTTTATTTGGATCTGAGCCAAAATTCAAATCAATATTCTCAAGCTAAACTGGCTTCCCTACTTGCAATATATGGGTGCAGTACATATTGGAGACCAACGTGCTGCCAAGAGAGCATGAACTGCTTAAGAAGCTGAGAGAAGAGACGAAGGCCAGAATTCCCAAAAGGCAAGCTTAAATGAACGTTCTTACTTTCTTCATAATAATAGATTTTGAAACCCTAATTAATCATAATCTACTTATGAAAAGTCCATATTTTTTGCCCTGATAGAGCTTTAATGAACGTCCCCCCTGAAGAAGGCCAGCTTTTAGCCATAATCCTCAAGGCAATGAACGCCAAGAGAACCATAGAAGTTGGTGTCTTCACTGGATACTCTCTTCTTGTCACAGCTCTTGCCTTACCTAAGGATGCAAAGGTAAGTTTTAATTTACATACATACATAAGAATTGAAGAATTGTGTGATTCAAATCTAGCACCGTCGATGGATTATTGCAATTCGATCACTGCTTTATCCAGTCTTTTGATGGACATTATTATTTACAGATAACGGCGATTGACATCTCGAGGGAGTGCTACGAAGTCGGTCTTCCATTCATCAAGGAAGCAGGAGTAGAGGACAAGATCAATTTCATTGAGTCGGATGCGGTTCCAGCGCTAGATAAATTAGTTGAAGAGGTTAATGAGGACGATCTGTTTGACTTCGCTTTTGTTGATGCTGAGAAACCAAGGTATTGGGATTATCATGAGCGGTTATTAAAGCTAGTGAGGGTTAATGGACTCATCTGTTATGACAACACGCTTTGGCTTGGAACGGTTGCGCATCCTCCTCAACAAGATGTTCCTGATTTTGTTAATTATGTGAGGGAGGTTGTGCTCAAATTCAGCGGTAAGCTCGCCGCCGACACGAGGGTCGAGTTGTCCCAGGTTTGCATCGGCGATGGACTGACGATTTGCCGCCGCATCGCCTGAACTGGAAGTGGACTGAGATGCAGCTGTTGAAGCAGTTATTGGTCCTGTTTCTTTAAGTCTATTGCATGTTTGGTAATTTGCTTTATGTATGCGGCTCTATTCTGCACTATGTTCGGCTTGTTGTTCACATTGAAGTTTTCTTTGTCAATTATAAACATATAATAAGCATACGTGATGGTTTATCATATCAACTTTCTAAATATAGAAAGTCAAGCATTAGCTGGGCTGTTTTCTCATTAGCTGAGAAGAATAGGTGACGCAAAACGTGTGACTAATTTTGTTAGGTGATGAGTGGTTGTTATGCGTTTGGGTAAAAGTATATGGCTAAGATGCGGCCGACATAGGGAGTGGAGTGGAACAATTAAATGTGATTTGACTGCTGCTGCTTGTTTTGTGACACTAACCTACCCTTAAAGGTGACAATCTCGGGAGAGAGCCAGCTTGGAGAAGAGAATATGAAATCTAGTGATGGGGAGAGGTTTTAGTGAAGAGATCTGCTATTTGATCATGGGTAGCGATGTGGCGACTCTGATATGTTTGTTTTTATGCAATTTCTAATGAGTGATGGGCCATACCAAAGTGTTTGGTTCGAGCATGAAATATTCGTGTTAAAATTTTTTTGGATGTTGGGTCTTGTAATGTCTGTGAGTTTATAAAATTCGGGAAAGACCTGTGTAAGGAAAGATAAACGAAGAAGATGGATGTATTCTCCAGGTATGAACTATGTGGTTCTGCTTCCTGATCCCTCTACGACAGAGCGAAAGAGATGATTTAACAAAAAGAGAGAACGAGAAGGGTTCAATGGGAGTCGCTGCACAAGGTCCCGCCAAAAAGTTCCGAAGAGTCCTCCCTCACTCCAGACTCTCCCCTTTTTATACATATACATCAAAATACTAAAATAGAATCTCCCTTTTTTATACATAAACATCAAAATACTAAAATAGAAGTCGTTTCGTACAAAAATTTATTAAGAGTGACTTGATGAAAATACCACGATGTGTATAAAGTTTGGCAAATGAGTTACGTTTTGAACTAAATCACTTTATGAGCTAAGATATCTTTATAGATTTCAAGTTGTTTACTCGAGGCGGCGAGCTCAAGGTAAGCTTGTGGAAGCCAATAGTAAGGAGGCTCTGTAAATTTAGGTAAATTAATCATATGCTAAGAAGAAAAATTTGACTAACGATAGATCTTAAAGTTTGACAAAATGATTTATATATTATTAATATCAACATAAAACTTATCGCGACATCCAGCTAGTCATTGAATATTGTGATTATAGCGTGGAAACTGAGATGAGTAATTATACTTTTAAATTTCAGTAACTTTCTCTATTTCAAAATGTATGTTTGACTCCGTGTATGTTTTACTTTAGTTACATCATTCATATCTCTATTTTAGTAACTTTCTCTATAAATGTATTGCTTCTAATCTTAAACGGGTACTATGAATTCTGGAACTTGATAGGTGCTGCAATGTGAAATCACACCTTTGTCTCTGGTAACATTACCAAAAACGTGATATCTTTCTCAATTCAGGTGAAACTTACACACTAGAGGTTTCACGCAAGTATACGTGTCGTGCAAGTAATATCAAATTATTGAATTTGGACTATCGATCCCACAAAGAGTGCAGTAATTGAGCTTTAAAAAAAGATAGCCTACTATAATGAGACTTAGCCTGGAAGTATAGTTGGTTTGAGTTATGTTTACTAATCCTACTAAAGTATCGCTAATCGTATTGATTTACTCCTAATTTTATTCTACTAAAGCTAATTCAATTGGGAAAATCAAGATATTAAAACTACCATTCCCTTGCAATGACTCGAGTAATATGTGTAGGAATGAAACACTTAAAATAGAAATTGTAGCTAGTGACAAATAGTAGCAATCCTCTTCTTTACTCTCTCCCGAGTGCATAAAGAAGTTTGGTTCAAACTTCGTTATTGTTTTTGTCTGCACCCTAGAAACTCCAATTTGATCCCTATTTGATTCAAACTTTCGTTCATTTAAAGGCTCGTTTGTTTTTTTGGTGAATTCAACAAATAACTCCTTCATAAGCTTTATAAAGTTCATTTAATTAGAAAATAAGTAGTTCTATCATACTAATTATTAGTGTGCTCGATTAGACTCATTTGATTAGAAAAAAGAATAG
This sequence comes from Phalaenopsis equestris, assembly GCF_001263595.1. NCBI lineage: Eukaryota > Viridiplantae > Streptophyta > Magnoliopsida > Asparagales > Orchidaceae > Phalaenopsis > Phalaenopsis equestris. The sequence goes on along the minus strand of NW_018165309.1, from coordinate 52,857 downwards.
CTCGATAACATTAATTTAAATCTGCTCTTTAAGTCGGTTAAAAAACAAGTAGCTCGATAATACTACCCATTAATTTATTTAATAATGACTTGATTCTCATCACATAAAATGAACATGAATCAAGTTCAAAAAGTTAGAATGCCAAATGAATCAAACTTGAATATAAAAATAAGCTTGATTTGAGCTCAAGCTCAGCTCAAGTATGAATTTTATAAACTCAAGCTTGAGTGCAGTCCTGCTTGACTCGGCTCGGTTCTTTTACAGCACTACAAGGGCTCACCATTTGTAGCCATGTTGCTTGAGTTGTGAAGGATGCAGAATATGCAAGGCCCTGTTTTACTTATCCACTTTTATTATGTTGTGGATGTTGAAACCAGATCTTATTGCATTAAGATGAGATGTATTTTTTTCATGTATGCTGAATTCCGTCTCCGCTGAATTTGCTAGCGATTTAGTTGAGTGATGCTGCGGCCTGTAAGGCTAGTTTGTCTTGATTAAGTGTGTCCAAGAGCATGCATTATCCTAAGTTGAACTCATGTATCTGGAGTTCAGTTGTGTTCAAGTTATCTTTTTTTAAGCGAGAACCATTTGTTTTCCATGCAATCACATCTCACAAACCCAATTCTTTTGCTAGTTTGGACTATAATGAAATTTTATTTTCATTCATTCTCTAATAAGCCTTATTTATGATTATGACAGATTTATATATAACTCACTAATTCTATGTTCTTTTTCTCATTTGGACTATAATACAAAAATTTTGTGAATGAGAAAAATAATTTACCTATTTTGTACATAAGGACAACTAAACCAGATCTACGTACCTTAAAACCTTGATATAAGACTTGGAGCATGCAATCGAATTGTTGAAAATCTTCGCAGGGGGCGGAAAACAAAACAAAAGGTGAAAAACAGAAGAGAAAACTAGTCCGAAGTAGAAAAAGGAAAGAAGGATCCGCATAGAGTGCTAGTTTGGAAAATTGAACAAGGTGATGCAACAGGAAGGATATCTAGAGTGATAAAATGGGAGGAACTACGATATTGTTTGGGATTGAAGGTGTGGTTGCGGCAGAGGAAGGCGTGAGGAAGAAAATATCAGCAGAAGAAATGGGAGTGCGCAAAAATAAGAGACAGGAATCAGATAAAAGGGAGATTATGACAAAACTCTGTAATCCAATCTGCTTCAGTACTTCTTGTTAAGTTTTGTAGTCTTACAATCCTATCTACAGGAAAACCAAAAAAACAAAACTAATAAGTTCCTCAAGAATAATTACAAAGAAATAATAAGCAATATCAAACATTTTCATAATACATCAATCAAATAAGAAATCAGAGAAATCATAATTAATCTTTTTTATCAATGTCTAATGTATCCCTAGTAGGACAGGCACCTCAGCTTGTAACCTAGAATTGCTATTAGGGTTGTGCGAATTTTGTATGTCTAGAATTCATAAAAAGCATAATTCTAATACAAGGGCCTTTTAATAAACTCCAGTTATAATATTAAGTTTTCAACAGACAGGCAGCTAATGCTTTCAAAGCTCTTTGTATATATATTGCCAGTCCTGGTCGTCATTAATTACAAATAGCTAAAATTATTATCCATATATGGACTAAGTGTTTATAAGGCTTAATTAATTTGATAAAAAACCCCATCTAAAAGAAAGTTTATAAACATTAATTTCCCAGATATTTTATTTTTTTCAATTTTTTCCTACTTTATAATGGTTTTTTTAACCATATTTAGGGAAAAAAATGTAATGGGCTTTCAGTATCATTTTTCATTTATTTTCTTTCATAAAAAAGATCAAGGGGGGAGTTTATCTGGCTAAAAAAAGAATCTCGAGTAACATGAATACATTGTAATTGAAATATTGCAAAAGTTGTTTGGTTTGATGTTAAACAAATGTTGAAGATTGCTTTTTTGTCTTTGACTTATAATAAAATAAAATTAATGTAAAATTCGAAGGGTACTTGTCGCTTATAAACAATAGAGGTTCCTTAAATAAACAATAACAGCAAAAAATTTAACCATGTAGTTGTTAACCTTTTAGTTGTGGTCATATAACACATTATTAAGAGTAAATACAGGAGTTTTATAACAATATTATTTTGACCATAAATAATGATTACAAGGGCATCAACTACTTATAGTATTTTCTATAACAAAGATACGGCTTCAAATATATTATGAGGTTTGTCATGTGATTAATAAGTATTAAATCTATAACCTAGATTTTAGGTTAAGTGCTTGAGGATTTAAAAGTACGAAAATTAGAATTTGTACTGCTTTGAGCTATAGAAAATGATCCAAAAAAATTTTTGAGACAAATAAAAAGGTTCCATAGCTTGATAATTTCTTTTGAGTTGGACAATTCTAGTTCAACAAGATAAGCATGCATTCTTTAATAGTCTTCTTTTATTGCAACACAGCATTGGGGCTTATGTGAAGCTTCTAATATTTCTCTTTGATATGCCCACATTTTACAATAATTACAGCATAAGTTACCTTTCTATAAAAGCTTTTAATCTTTTTGGGAAAATTCAATGGCAACAAGTACTAATTTTTGGGTGCAATAGTTTTGATGATCGATGTTTAAGAGTCAGGAGTATAAAGCATTATTATCATTTTTCCTTCTTCGATTTGTATAATAAAGAAAACCTCATTAAGGAATAGTGGGTTCTCTCTGCTCAAAATTTGAATATAAAGTTAGTCAAATTCATTATTAAGTCCTTATTCCTGTAAGAAACTCAACACCCTTTCTCTTTCTACAAATTATGTGAGAACTACAACAACATCAATATATTTCATCTTGAGTTCTTAACAATAATCAAGTTCTAGCCAATAAAACTTCATCATAGACATATTCAATGATGGTGAGGTTTCCTTGCTTGGTTATTAAGATCTTCATCTGGATCTCAAAAGTAAACACAGCATCTTTAATTTTGAATAAATGTATTTGACAACATCCCAAACATCTTTACAATTGCTAGAAATATGCAAGGTCCATTAATTTCAAGCATCATGAAGTTTCATAATCATGATATGATAAAGAATCTGCTTCACCGTAAAGTGCAAAATTTTTATTTTTTATATTCAGAGAAGGATCAACAGGATGCTGGATTTTATCCCTTCCGATCAGAAAAAGATTCACAATCTCATGCCATTTTTTATGGTCTCGTCAATTCAAATAATACAAAAGTTGTAGCCCCTAAAACTCTACTTTAATCAAATTTTTACAATTCAACATGGTTGGCTCTTTGGAATGGAAGTCTAAAAAACTAGTCAACGAGAAAGAGAATAAAGAAAGTGAATAAAAACAAATTTTGGACAGAGAACTCTAAAACTGCTATAGTGCCATTTAAAAAAGAAGTTGATAGAAAGATTGCTTTAGAAAGATTGCTTTGTTTATTCCTTTAATTTATACTTTGCAACAAATTTTCCTAGAAAATAATTAAAATTTTATTTTAATAACAGCAAATTTAAAAATTAAGGTGTTATCCAAAACTTGTTATATTGATAGAAAGATTGCTTTAGAAAGATTGCTTTGTTTATTCCTTTAATTTATATTTTGCAACAAATTTTCCTAGAAAATAATTAAAAATTTATTTTAATAACAGCAACTTTAAAAATTAAGGTGTTATCCAAAACTTGTTATATTAGCTGGTGAGACAAGGGAGCAATCCATTGCAAAACCCTATTCAAGTTAAGTACATGAACTTGTGGCACTCTTTTCACGTTAAACAAATGAATCTATGACACATATTGTCTCTTATTTAGCAGATGAAACCATGACTCTTTCCATTCCTTTAACAATCCTAATACTTTCAACACTGGTCATTGTAACACCAAAGTGACACTAATAAAAATGATCTTGTCATGGCCTTTCCATAGCGGCTTAGATTAATACAACTAAACCACTCCAAACTATGTATTTTTCACTTTCTATCAACTTATTTTCATTTGCTTGAACATAATTTATCTTCTTCTAAGTCCTGATTGAGTAACTTCAATGGCAGTAAGCTTTTTCAGTCTTTATCATGAGTTTCAACGAAACTCCACCCTTGCCATCTCAAGTAAGCCTACTTTTCATTATGAAAATTTAATGTCTTCTATGGGAAGCTAGTGCTAAACTATTGTGAAAAGATCATGTGTAAAAAAACTCCAAGTTTAAACAGCTAGATAGTCCACATGATATCGCAGATAGTTTTGGGTGCCAAAAAGCAAATTATCAATGCCAAGGCTTTGCAAGATTTGAACTCCACTGCTAGGGTAAGGTCAATGTAATGTAATGATCAAGATGACTCTTCTACAATATGAACGCAAAGCATTTGAGAATTTGCATAGTTGTTGTCATATTGTCCCCATGTACCTTGAGGAGATTGTCCTCACACACAGGGAAAACTTATTAAGCACAAGCTAATAGATAATGGGCTTCACTAGCCTCTATAAGCTAAGCAATAATGGGTTGGACAATCCTGCAAACGTAAACATCAATAAAAGGCCCTACAAAATGATTCTCATTGAAGTTCGGGATCACTACATCGAGACTTCTATCCCCAAGCCTACGCTTCATCTTTAGGAGCATTCCCTTAAGTATCATGCCTACCATAAAATTGGTCAAAGATAATATGGGGCATCCACAATACCTTACAGGGCCCCAATAGTAGCATCAAAAGCGAGGACATTAGTATTAACAAGAACTATTGCAAGATCAAGAAGGATACTTAATAAAACAGGTTACAATAATATTCAAGAATAAAGTAATCCCA
>NW_018165309.1:18645-47984 GCF_001263595.1 Phalaenopsis equestris | reverse complement strand
AGGTTACAATAATATTCAAGAATAAAGTAATCCCAGCCTGTAGTCCTCTGGCCCATCGAACATTAGTACCTCAACCTCATTTTTTCTATAGCGGCCCACAAAAGTAATTGTAAGTTTGGCTCTCTATTCGATCAAGTGGAACTCAACAGGGCACTCATGCACCTAATTGGGCCATCAAAGGAAGATGACGACCAGAACTATGAAAAGATTGATGATATTGGGATATGCTCAACATATTAAGAGAACAATCGACAATGTTTGTGCAAAAAAGCTTTCATAGGGCCTTCCCACCTACTATATTCTCAATTGGAAGAATCAATGCTGAATAAACATCTCTAAAAACACTATTCATAGCTCAAGAATGCCAACATCCTTCAACGCCATAGTCACCTTAGCACTGCTGCCCCAATCGTCGATCATCTTCTGGCCTCAGGCTAGGCCTCAGGCTAGACAACCTCTAAGGCAGAGGGAAACATTCACTTTTCTCGACTGAGATGACCAAGTATTTTTACATTCAACCTTTGTTGGAAACAAAGAAGCACAAAAAACTTCTGATTGCTTTTTTGTTTGTTTGCATGAACGCATCTCCTACACTCACCAATATATGTCCAACACTTTCCAAATTGTGTCAAAAACAATTCACAGTAGATAAGGTTTCAGTGATGCTCATACAGGGGGTGACATGGCCCAAAAATGCACCAACGCAAGTAGATGCATGAGAGGCACATATGGAAATAAGAAAAAATGTATTTCGCAATAAGAAAAAAAGGGATACATGAAATACCTTCTCTGCCATCCTTTTGTGTGTGCATTCCTCTCCCCCACAAGCTTCAAACCATTCATTTCATTCAATGACAAACCACTGATGGAGAATTGAAGCGGCATGTCTCAATTTCTATGAAGAATCAGATGTTGTATCACAACACATATTTCTCATTTGTCGAATCTTCCTCTCTCCAACAAGGCTAAGCCATTGATGGAAAATCCGAATTTCACAAGCTTTCTAGCTTCCTCAAGTGGCTTGATTAGTATGCGAGCTATTTTTTCAATCAATCTCTTCACTGCAAGCATTGGCCAACCCTTCTATGAGCCATGGGCAGAAACCCTTGGCCTCTTCTCTTAAATAAAATTCATCGAAAAATTTCTTAATAAAAGTCCAAATTCCCTAGCATTTTCTCTTTGGTATTCAAATTTCATATATTTTCTTTAAAAAGTAGTTATCTTCTTCATTACACATTAATATATTTTTATCAATTTAAATAATAGCTGCTTTCAATATCAAATATTTGCTTAATGTACATGTTATCATATAATCTAAATTCCTTCGCATGGAAAATTTTTAGATATGAACATCATGAGCTATTATTTTTAATACTGTAACGGAAAACTCATCCTTATATATATATATACACTCTCAATCTCTATAGAGGAAAGATTTTGTAATTAAATCTCCTCTAATTAGATTTCCTATAATCAAACTTTCTAATATACAACTTTCCATAACACTCCCCCTAAAGTTGGACCATAGATATTTATCATGTCCACCTTGTTACAAATACAAATGACTCTAGCTCATTAAGAGCCTAAGTGAAGAAGTCCCCTGGTTATTTCTCAGTATTTACATGAGTTGTATAAATAGAATTTTGTTGAATATTTTCACAAACAAAATGACAATATATCCTGTGTTTAGGTCGTTCATGGAAGACAAGAGTGAAAAAATATGGATTGCAGCTTGGTTATCACACCACAGCTTTGTTGGAACTGTTATCTGAAAACCCATTTCGGCCAACAATTTGGAGACCAACATCAATACATTTGAAGCATATGTGGCATTGCTTGATACTCATATTCTGCACTAGATCTTGAAACTACATCATATTTCTTACTCTTCCATGAGACCAAATTACCACCAACAAAGACACAATATTTAGTAATGAATCTTCAATCAATCTTAGAACTTGTCCATTATGCATTAGAGAAATACTCAATATGTTTATGCTCCTTATCCTGATATTTAATACCTCGTCCAGAAGCTCCTTTGACGAAATATAGTATTTGCTCCAAAGCTGACTAATGATGTACTGTGGGGGAAGAGATAAACTAACTTATAGTGCTAACTCAATACAAAATAAAAGGATGAGTTATTGTGAGGTAGTTCAATTTTTTCACAACCTTCCAATACCGTTCAAGATTATTAAAAACTATTCATCCTTGATAAGTTGCTAACTAGAAAGCATCGCAGTACTATATGGTTTGACCGATAATTTTTTAGTTTCTACCAACAAATCCAACACATACTTTCATTGAGATAGGAAGATACTTGTCCTACTCCTAAATATATCAATCCCCAAAAAGTACATCAAGGAACTCAAATCTTTAGTGTTGAATTGATTTTGAAAAAATATTTCAATGATAAGATTATCTGCACATCGCTTCCAGTAATAGCAATGTCATTAATATAAACCACCATGGAATGATTTCTGAAGCAAATTGCTTATAGAATATAATGAGATCACATCTACTTTTTTGCAACCCAAACATTATTCTGTTTGGCTAAATTTTTCAAACCATGCTCAACAACTTTGCTTCAATCCATATAAGAACTTCCGAAATGAAATACTTTCCCAGACTCCCTCTAAGAAACAAACCCAGAGGGTTGCTTCATGTAAACCTCTTCAAAAAAATCACCATGCAGAAAAGAATTCTTCACATTAGTTGGTGCATGGGTCAATTATTCATTGCAGCCAAGGATGGGAGTACACAAACAGACATCAACTTAGCTAACGAAGAGAATGTGCCCAAGTACTCAATCCTATAAGTTTGGGCATAGCCCTTAGCAACCAAATGAGAATTGAGACAAGTTGCAGATCCATCAGAATTAAATTTACTACAAAGATCCACTTACAACCAACAATCTTCTTGCCATAGGGTAGCTCAACTAGTTCCCAAGTTCTTGTTTCAGTTAAGGCGTCCATCTCGTTAAGCATCACTACCCACCACCCAAATGGAATACGGCTTGTTGAACAGATCATAGAACATCAATAGAGTCAAGAGAAGCAACAGACGGGCAAGAATTGAAAGATAATTGATTAAAATTAACGCGAGAAAATGAGATAAGCGCATTGATGTTTAACTCTTCGAAGAGCAATAGGTAAATCAAGGTGATTGAGAGGAGAATCCACTTAGAAAGATGATACCGGTACCGAACTAAGATCAAAGGAATGAGAACTCCTCGAGTAAATATTAGTGATGGGCAATCTAAACTGAAGCACTGGAGGTATAGTTGGAACGGGATCTGAACTTATGATGTAATACATTAACAACTCATCAAAATCTTGAAAAAATTTAGACACCGATGAATTACAAAACAAAATGAGATTTGTTCATGAAGGTGACGTCAGCATAAATCATGTCCTTTTTTAAGAGAGATTAAAAATATTGATACTCTTTTTGCACTCGAGAATATCCTAGAAAGACACCTCAATGACTTAGGATCTAATTTTAAAACCTGTGAAGAAATAGGAAAGAGAGACTTAGTTGCAAATTAAATTTAGTAGGGTAATGCTTCTATGAAATAGTAAAAGGCATTCGATTGACCAAAAAACATGCAATAAAAACTACATCAATCCAGAACTACTTAAGCATGTTAGTTTAAAATAAAAGAACTATAGTCATCTCAAAAAGTTGTCTATTTTTTCTTTCAGCTGCTCCATTTTAAGATGAAATATCGACACGGGATGACAAACAAAACATCTCAATTTGTCATGTACTTCTGAAAGGGTGCAAAAAAATATTTTCTAGCATTGTCACTTCTCACAATCTTAACCAAAACGTTGAATTGAATTTTAATTTCAGAATAAAATGATTGAAAATGTGAGAGTAACTCAGCACAATATTTCATAAAATAAAACCAATTCATACGAGAAAAATCATCTGCAAAAGTGACAAAATATCAATATTCATTAGATAAGCTAAAACAAAGTTCTCACACATCAGCATAAACCAACTCAAAACTATGAAAGACACTTTTATTAACTCTAGTTACAAAATGCAAACGATGGTGTTAACCAATTAACAATGCACAATCTAAAGATAATAACTGATGAACCTGAGGGTACAACTTTTTCAACATTAATAGGGATAGATGCCCTAATCGACAATTGACCTCAAAATAAGATAAGGTGTTGGAAGATACTACAGGTCGAGATACCTCATTACCCAAAATGCATACCCCCAAATTCTTGTCTTTTACCAAAAAATCTTATTTGTCATAAGATATTGAAATAGTCAATGATCGAAAAAGAATAAAATACAACAACTAAGAGCACGTGTAATTTTACTAACAGAAACAAGATGAAAAGCAAAATGAGGAAAACTAAGAATAGAAGTTAGAGGTAATGTGGTTGTAATATTGATGATGCTAGAACCAAGAACATTATAAATAGATTCATCTGTTAAAGTAATGTGATTATTTATGAAAGGTAGAAAAAAATTTGGGATTACCTATCATGTGATCTGTAGCACCATAATCAATGACTCGTTATTTGAAGGATAAAAATAAAACGAGTATCATTGTTACCTGACTCAGCATGGGCAGTGATAGATGGAGATTTCTTGGATGCTTCCTGAAACTTGATGTAATTAGCATATTCATCCACAAAGATCAAGATAGCCTGACTCGGAAAAGCCTCAATAATGGTGAAAATGTGAGCTAACTGTGATTTAGAACACTTCTGGTTCTTTTTGAGCAGCTTCTAACATATTCTCTTCGTATGACTAGGTTCATGACAGTAATAGCGCTAGCTTCAACCCTTGATTTTTAGAATTTGAAATTCCACTTCTGTAACTGTCTTGAAACTGATATTTACTAATGTCTGTATTGTTTTGACTAGCAATGACACTAGGTTGTTGTACGAATGAGGCATGAGAACTCGTAATTATATGCAGTGCTCCAGTATAGTCTTTCCTCAAAGTAGTACATCCAACATCAAATAAGATAAGAGATTTAACATCTTTATACTGAGAGTTGAGGCCACCTAGAAAACTCATGATAGTCATTTGTTCTTTTTGAGCCTGTTAAATTCGGATATCAGTACTAAAGGGCAATAACGCGTTTAATTCTTCATAAACATGTTTAAATTGCATATCATACATGTTAAGTGATTGATCCGATAGAATTCCTTTTAATATTCGAGAAAAATTTTCTCTCCTAGAAAACACAAACACTAATTCCTCCATCGCATCTTTAACGCAATCACAATAAGTAATATGAAGGGATTGATCAGGTTCATTAGAATTCGTTATTTGTATCAAAAGTTGAGCATCCACTCAGAATAATTCAACTTATTCTCAACTGAAGGATTATCAATAAAATAACTTTTTTGAAAAATACTTCTTAAATAGTCTCACAATTTTATTCCGGTAAAATAGTTGATGTTATTCAACTTTTCATCTATAATCTTAGCAACTGATGAAATCAAACACATCACAAGATATTTGTGTTCACCAGCCATAATTGATGTCATTAAGTACTGAAGAGCAAACTGTCAAAGCAGAGGTAAAATAACTCCCTTACCCACTGTTGAACAATCTCCAAATAAAAAATCGATCTCGAAAAAAAAAATTGAGGAAGTAGGCGCAGACCGAGCAGAACACCGCGACCAAATAGAGCACAATAAACAACGGCAATGTAGACCGAGCAGAGCACATCAGCTTCGTCAATGCCCTAATCTCGTTGAAGCGGATAAAGCAATCGAACCAAATGCAGACGAAATCGAAGGCGAAGTCAGCACAGATGACACCATTCAAAGCAGAGGAAGGCTCGCAACAAGCAAACGATGCCTTTACAGGAAGCAGTCGAAGCAGACGATCATTTCGCAGGAAGCAGACGATGCCTTCAACGAAGCCAGAAGGAGATGTCAACGTTGCGGGACACAAACAAAGGCAAGGTCGAATACATCAACCTAAGTAAATGAAGATGGCGACAATGACATCATAGGACGCTGACGATGACTTCGCAGGACACTGATGTCGGTCCCATGACGTAGCGAGATGCTGACAATCACTTTGCACGAAGCAAACGATTTCGTCGATGAGCCAGAAGGAGACAACAACATTGTAAAACGAGTATAAAGGAGCAAACAAATGATTCGACGAAGTGCACTAATACCATATAACGGAAAACTCTTCTTTCTTATTATTATTGAAGACATATATATACACTCTCAATCTCTATAGATTAGGAATAACTCTAAGAGAAAGATCTTGTAATTAGATATCCTTTAATTATGTTTTCTACAATTAAACTTCCTAATTACAACTTTCCATAACAAATACAAAAACACATCATTAGCTAATTTTTTATATACAAAGATATTTTTTAATTCTGTAGCTATAAGATGGTTTTCATCACTAAATTGGAACTTACACAATAATTTAGATATGACATGTAAGAAATATTGATGTCTGCTAAATATGTAATGCTTGAAAAGAATTAATGAATGCTAATATAGGAGTGTAATTAACAAATGAAAATTATCATATGTGCTAATGTATTTCTTTTATTAATAATGTTATTAATTTTTCTTTTGTCATTGTTAAATTTCTTTTGCAAAGTATAGGTATATGACATTGCAATCCACCTTGCCTTCAGTAAAAATACAAAAAATTATTTATTTCATACTAATAATTTATAAAATATAATATTGTTCACATGACGTGTTGTGTCTTCTCGTTTACAGATATATCGTGTTGTTATTGTATTGCATGATATCGCCAACTCTTTGTCTGAGACTCAAAAAGGTAATAAAAAAAATACTCAATCACAAGTCGGGTGATGATATATCATCCCCAAGAGGAATCCCAAATAGAAAATAATCAATGGTAGAGAAAATTTACAAAAGAAACAACAATGTCCTTATATCCGAAATCAAAGTTGGATGTGCCTCCTTTATGGGAAGTCAAAATTATAATTCATTTGCATTATCATATATCTTGGACTACTCTAAGAAATTGAATGCTGACATGCTCAACAAGTAAAAAGAGAGAAGTAAGAAAACTATGGGAAGTAAATGCAACAAAAATGCAATATAACTCAAGAACAATAATTCAAAAGAGCTAAGGGCATAAAACATAGTATGACAATCAATGTCACCATATCCCAAGCATCGCGCAAGGTGAAGCGGTCAAAGAAAAAATTTATTGGCCCCACCATCATTACTCAAAATTCAAAATTGTCACTCAAACTAAGCAGGAAAAATCAAAATAAGTATTTTATTATCCAACAATTTCATATTTACTCTTTCATCACACATTGCCATTAATTACATGAGAAATTTATCCAAAACTCCAAAATACAAGAATAACTCCTCCCACGAGAATCATCACAAATACAAAAGACAATGCATAGGAAATTGTCCCGATGAGCAGAACAATAAAGCATGATCGCAAACATGGTACAAAGAAAAACATGAACCAAGACTAGTGGGTTGTTTGTAATAATTTTTTTTTCTTTATTATTATTATTATTATTATTATTATTATTTTTGTTGTTGTTATTGTTCTTAAAAAATAGAAAAATAAAATAAAAAACATGTTTTTTTTTTTTGACAATTTTTGTTTGTTTTATTATATAAATTTTAAAAATATATGAATTCGGTATTTTAAAAACAAAAAGAAAAAATAGTTTTATCTTTTTTTTAAACCATGTTTCCAATGAGGAATGCCTCGGACCTATTGTGTGATGGAAAAGTACCGCTTTGACTTGAAGAAGAAAATTATAACATGGTGTTGAGAGCCACAATGCTTTATAACATAAAATGTTGGCCTTTAAAAGAGAAGCATAAAACAAAATTAAGTGTTGCTGAGATGAGCATGCTTTGGTGGATGAGTGGCTAGCCACTTAGAGACAATGCGAAACGAATCTGTCTGTGAAATAGTTGGTTTAGCTCCAATGGCAGACAAGATTAGAGAGAGTCGTCTCAGATGGTTTGGTCACATTAAACGTCAACCATCAAATAATCCAGTAAGGAGAGTAAATGTTTTATATTCGACCTATGTTAAGAAAGGCAGAGATAGAACTAAAAAATCTTGGGCATATTGTATAAAAAATGATCTTAATTTATTAGAATTAAATGAAAATATGACAATCAATAGAACTCAATGGAGAAAAAAAATTTAAATAGTCAACCCCACTTAGTGGGATAAAAGCTTGTTGTTATTTCTATTGTTAAACCATATTCCCCGAACGTCGATCCAACCAATATATCCAATTTCAAGCTTTCAAACCCTTCCATCTTCGACCCGTTCATTTAGGGCAATGCTTCCTTCTTCACCCCTTCCATTCTCAGAAACGATGCCACCCCTTCTTCCCTCCAGCGAATTTCATAGTTAGGGCAATTCTCCCTCTCTCACCCTTTGCCTCTTCAGCTCAGTGACACTGAGTTGTTCTTCTATCAGTGTTTCTCCTATAGCTATAGATCATGACAAAGTTTCTTTCTTATCCAGATATATCATGAACACTTAAGTTTGTTGGTATATTCAAAACCAAATTGTTTTCCAGATCTTTTGGATTGTTCATTGTCGTGTTGTTATTTGCATTACTAGAATTATAGGCTCTTCAGTAATCTTACAGTCAAGATATCTTTCTCTCGAACATGATGCTGCCCAGGCCCCTAGATCCAAATCCTTGGTTCAGCTGAAATGCAAATATAGCTAGTGGTCATAGCAAAATAAGTTGAAAAACATGCAAATAAGGATACAAAGTTAATTTGTCTGCAGCTAAGGTCGATGGAGTTGTTGTCTTGCATTGTTTTGGCCTAAAGATTTTTTTCATATTGATGCTAAAGTTATTTAGTCCCTTACTCCTTATGTGAATACAATAAATATACAACTCTCTAACCATCACCAGATTTTGAACCTGTTATTTGATTACCTACTACAAGTTTGTGCCTATATTAGACTACCAAACATGTTTTTTGTTTTCTTTTTAAATTCAAAAATTCATTAGACTTGCAAACATGATTTTTGTTTTATGTTAAAGCATAAACAAAAAAAAAAAATTGAATTAAAAAGATGGTTCCAAAATGCCCCCGAGATTTCAAAAATAGCAAGAGTTATTTCATCTCAAAAAAGAGTAGTAAAGATTTCGTCATCAAGAAAATGTTCCATCCTCAAAAACAGAAAATAAGAAAAACAAAGGAAAAAAAACAGATAATTAATCACCTGTCCTGTCCCTAGTTGCCAGAAGACCGCCATAGGTTTGTCAACATGATTGCTATTAAGTTCTGAATGAAGAGGGTGTCTTGGAGGTGTACATATTGGCATCATCCACTCACACATCATGAGGTTCTATGCATTTGTAATTGATGTCCTATCAATAATTCACAACAAAAATGCTGCCTTGGAACTTTGATGAAGCAGCTCGAATGGAGGTGCATCGGTGAGATAAGGCTCCATGACACAAGATAGTAACAACTTATCCAAACCTGGATGTTATTCATATTATTGGGCATAATCGTCAACATCATCAAATCAGTCAATGCTCAAAGGTTTAAAGGAGTTAAAATTTGACTTGATTAGCCAACCTAACTCAATTCGACTTGAAAAAAAAAAATTTGGATAGACCTGTTTAATCTTTAAGTCGGGTTTTGAGTCTAGAATTCTAACTCATTTAATTTTTTGGATTGGGCGAACCGACCCGCCAACCCAAAATTGATCAATCAATCCAATTTTTTACCTGAATATTAGTTATGCCTTATGTTAAATTGGTCATGCAGGTGGCTCGAGATTATGTTAGAATTTCTAACCGTTTTAATATGAGACGGAGCCTCACTCTCCTCATAGATGGCATTTCCCTTAGATACATATCTAATGACCCTAACAGGCACAAGACGCATTGTTTCTAACACCTGAAGAGGAAGTATGTCAAATGGAGCCTTGCTTATTCTGTTTTTGAAAACACCCTACGCAAAACACAAATTCCTGATCCTTAAGTAACATGATCCTAAACTCAGTACGGTTTGGGGTTTAGGGGGTTCACTCAAAGACCACTAAACCATGGTTCCTAAGTAGTGCAGCACATTTGGGTTTGAAGATGTGAGATTGCTAGAAAACCATAACATCCTTTGACTCAAATTAAACTCAACGAACCAACTAAAGAGCCAAACTCATCTAAAGTCAAGCTAGCACAAGATCGGAGACAAACATATAAGCATGCATGTATGAATATACATGTATGTATATATCTAGCTCTAAATTAATAAATATGTGTATATGATGACTAAAAGAAATAATAACAAATAGAAAAATTATAAAAGCCTATACTTTCTCTGGATAATATTGTAGTGTTTAAGTAAATTAACATTAAACAGACATATTGCATTTGATAGACAATAATGTTATCTAAGTAACAATATCTGCTAAAAAACACTGCTTTGTACATAATGAAAAACCAAACTGTCCTTCACCTCAGTTACATAAATCAATGGTAAGATAAATGCTGCTACAGTAGCTTCAATGACAATACTTGTAATCTAGTAAAAAAATTTATAAAGTGTTCCAAGTAATGTGGCAAATGCGTACAATAATCAATAGACTAAAATTTAATCGTGCCGTACAAATTTTATAAAGTGTTCCAAGTAATGTGGCAAATGCATACAATAATCAATAGACTAAAATTTAATCGTGCCGTGATGGAGAAAAATTGTTAAAATGAAAAAACATTCTTCAAGCGGGCTTATCCTAAAGATAAAAGGTATGTGCACTCAACTATTTATCCATCATCATAACATTGTATGTCATTTTCTAACTTTTAATGCAGCTGAACAGCCCAGCAACTTGAATATTCCTCATTAATACTTATAGGTACAATTCATTAGAAAGATATAGTTATTGAACATAAGTAATGCAAAATTTTAATATGAATTCCCTTCACCTTACAGCAGTTAGGTTAGGCTACATGAAAAGCAAATATAAAAACCTCTCGTTAACTGGTTCCTTCTGCTAAATAATTTCAATTATTTGATCAGCTTTTAGCAAAATTAAATATTGTTGAAACTGGAGAGCTTGTGTTTCATTTCAAATAGTAGATGAAAAAATAGCTCTAAAATGGAATTAAAATCGTGAATTCTTCATAAGCACTACAACGCACATCATCTTAAAATATGTCGGGACCTTCTACTTGAACAGAATGATTCAAAACTGTTCTGCAAAATATAATTTATACAGAGTGTTCAAAATTAATAACCTGATACAAGGAATGGATTAAGAAAAGTACCGAGACCCTGAAAGTACAATCATTGTTACCTTACAACTTCATTGGCTGCAAATCTAAATTGATTTTATGGAAAATAATTCATCAAATGCTCATGCACTACTAGGAGCATCATTACCACCTGCTGGTTTACGATTTAAATAACGGATAACAGCATCTTCAACCCTATTCATCAGAAACAAGATCATATATTTAGTTTATGCATAAAAAGAGCATGAATTTTATCTTCATAGCTTGAGGAAAAGCATACCATGGTTGATTGTAGAAGTCAGCACGGCGTTCCTTCTCAGCATTACGACTTGCTTCCCCAGCAACAAGCTTCAAGTCCCTACTTTGAGAAGCAATTAGAGCATTTATGAACTCCACCGGTGACTGGCTAAAACCAAGGAAAAATGCTCTCCTTCGTCGATGCTCATGAATTTTCTTAATTGAAGCACAAATCACTTCATCACAAGCCTCAATTTCTTTGTGCTTCTCTGTATTTGCAAGAAAGGAAGACATTTCCTTCTGCAATGGGAAAGGAATATCCACCAAAACATCATAGCAAGCATGACCTGCAGGGCAATTCCCAGATAGCCGAATCCTGTGATCTAAATGTATGGGCTGCGGTGGTGAAAGGTGATGAGAGATCTTCTGTGAAACCAATGAAAACTTCATCTTATCATCTCCAAATACCTTCTTCAATGGTGGATCACAGGAGAAGAATGAAGGATCACTAGGGTTTTGCAGCTTCTTAGCCTTAACATAGTTCCATATCCCTGCTATAATTCTAGATCTAGTGTCCACCTCAATGCCAAGAACCTCTATCAATGGAGGAGATAACTTGAATTTCTCCGGATTATAACTCATTTCAAGCCGTATATTCACATTGAATTCCTTGTCCCCTTTCCTCTTAACCTCAAAACCCTCATGAGGAGCAGGGGACCTTGCATTCTCCCAAATAATTGTTGGATTCTCTGGGTAAAGCATGGGATCTAAACCAATAGTAACTCTCTTAAAAAAGGATGAGAACTTTGGGAATGCAGGGTTTGGATTAGCCAAAGCCTCTGAAGAATTGGGATCAACCCCATCCTCTAGAATCCTTCCAATGATCTTGAGAGACCAAGAAGGCGGCTCAGCATTCTTGGGATCCAAACCCAACCTATTCTGATTCGAAAAAGTATTGAAAACATAAATCCTAAGGGTTTTCTGCAATGTAGGTGGGCTTTTCAAGGATTCCTGAATATCAACCTTCTTCCTTGCAAGGGCAGCATCAATCCGTGCCTCAAATTCAAGCAGCTGGGTATAGAGAGCCGATTCTGGCAGCAGCGCCGCGACTCTATCGGGTAAATGCTTCTCAGGTAGCTTCCTTTTCTTACGGCGAATGGCTGGAGCCAGTTCTGCAGACTTGAAGCTCTGAACAGCAGCGGTGGATGATGCAGGCAGTGCAGGACGAGGTGGAGGCTTTTGAGGGGGCCTTTTGGGACCGCCAGAGAGTGCAGGGGATGAGGCAGAGGCACCGGGACCGAGCATGGATGCCTGAGACTGGGAGGCAAGGTGGGATTGCAGGGATTGTGGCTGGAAAAAGTTTTGGAAAGGGGAGGCTGAAGGGGGTTGGGGTTGGGGAGGTGGGCGGAGATGGGGAAGCGGAGTTGCAGGAGAAGAGGACATGCCAACGGCAAGTGGTGAACCGGCGATGGGTCGAGTAAGGTTGGTGTTGTTGAGATTGTTTGACGACATGGAGGGTAAAGAGTTGATTTGAGAACCCTAGAAGCTGGTGGAAGGATTATGGAAGGGCGGTTCAAAACCCTAAATATCGATCTAGGGAGATAACTGCTCAAAAACTACCTAATTTACAAGGAAGTGGAGAAGTAAGCGAATAGAAAGGGAGAGAGCTCACCTTCAAGGAGGAAGTGCAGATTTCTTCGGGGAGAGTCTGGCTCTTCGCATCTGGAGGGCAGTGCGAGCCGAGAAGAGCAGTCGTGGACGACAGGGTTTGGACTGGACCGCCTCCTATAATGGTCGCATTTTCTGCTCGGGCTTGACCGGCTTCGGTGTTGGGCTGTGAATTAGCTCGAAGCTTACTCGAAGACTCTGTCCGGATCAAAATGGGCGAAGTCATAAGCTAAGAGTTTGGATAAAATAATTTTCCAACAGTAATAGTGTTTGTAGGACAATTTAATAAATTTAGCTCCAAGATTATTAAATATTTGAAAATTGATTTGAATTTTGGCTCGAAAATCTAAGCAAATTGAACTACGAGCTAAAATTTTAGACTGAATTTGAGCCGGTTCTAACTCGCTCTAAATCAAATCGTTAACAGTTATACTTGCGTGTAGCAGGACCTTTGGGGTACATCTAGCGAGCCATTTCATATTCTTTTGGCTTTTTGTATGTGTTTAACTTTTTATTAAAATTATAAGGAGAATTTACACATAATGCTCGAAAATTTTATAATTACATATTAAGCACCTAATACTTTTTATTTACACATAACACGTAAATCCTCTCCTCCTAAATTTCACAAAATATCTCAAAAAAATCTAAGGCTCAGAGGGGTCGAGTGCATGAGCTTGAGTGAGAAATATTCCTCAACTCAACATAGTGAGTTATCATCCTGAGGCTTTGCAAGTTCAATTGCAAGGAAAAGAAATTGCTAAGCCTGAAATGGCTACTGTTACTAGATCGAATAAGGGAAAGATTGTTGTTGATGAAATTTAACACGTTAATTTGGAATATTAGAGGCATAGCAAAATCTTGTGCTTCTAATAGGCTTCATAATTTTATTCCTGCTTATAATTTAAATTTTTTTAGCAATCTTGAGTCTATGGTTGTGTTACTGTTAATAAAGATGTTTATATGCAAAGATTTGGTGATTTCAAAGCTTTTGCTAATATAAATAATAAAATTTGGTTTCTATGGAAAGATTTTTTGAAGATTGATATTCTTATCAATCATTCTCAATTTTTGCATCTTCGTATTCATTATTCTCAAGATTCTTTTCTTTTGCCTGTCATTTATGAGGGTTGTACTAAACAAGCTCGGGCTGAGCTTTGGAATTTGCTTAAATTTATTAATCCTTCTAATGATGATTGACTTATGGGAGGTGATTTCAATATTATTTCTTCTGCTATTGAAAATAAAGGAGGAATCACTCCTAACTTTAAGAGTATTGATGAATTCCATAATACTCTGATGGATGTGGGGCTTTATGATTTGGGGTTTCAAGGAAACCCTTTTACTTGGCATAGAGGAAATGTTTTTGAAAGGTTTGACATATATGTTGCAAATACTAATTGGATAAATAAATTCTCTTTGCATAATGTTTCTCACTTAGCTATTGATGCTTCTGATCATGCTCCTATTCTTTTAAAAATACAGAATAATTCTTATATCATTCATTACCAATTCAAATTTTATAATATGTGGATTCTTCATGATAATTTTAAGCAGTTCCTTAAAGATAACTGGAAAATTCAGGTTTCTGGCTCTTCCGGTCATAAGCTTTTGGTTTTGCACAAGAATCTTGCCAAAGCTCTTAAGAGATGGAATTGGGATGTTTTTAGGCATCTTCAAAAAGCATTGAGGCTCTTGAAGAAAATGTTAAAGGTTTGGAAACTGATTATGCTAATAATAATATTGATTGGCATGTTTTGTTTCAAGGTCAGAAATAGTTGAATGATGCTATTAATATAGAAGAAAGCTTTTAAGCTCAAAAATCTGCTCAGACTCATTTCTTAAATGGAGACAGAAATACGGTCTACTTTCATGCCAATATTAAGAACCGTCAAAATGCTAATTTTATTTCAAGGATTGTTGGTACAGATGATATTGTTTTCCATAATCTTAATGATATTGCTAATAATAGTATTTATTATTTTTCTAATGTTTTCCAAAGCAATGGTGATTCCCTCACCCCTATTGATCGTAATCTTTATAATTGAGATGTTACTATTAATAATGCTTTGCTTACCGGTATTCCTAGTAGTGTTGAAATTAAGGAAATTATTGATCTTATGGAAACGGGCAAAGCCGCTGGTCTGGATGGTTTCACAGCCGAGTTCTATAAACATGGGTGGGACATTATTCATACTAAAGTTGTTGATACTATTCAAGACTTTTTTAGAGGAAAGGATTTGTCGAGATATTTTAAATTCTCTAATATTGTGCTAATTCCCAAGGTGTGTGATGCTAATACTTGGGATGTTTTTTGACCTATTAGCTTGAATATTGTTCTGTCTAAGGTTATATCAAAAATTTTGGTCAAAAGATTGCAACCAATTCTTAATGATATTATTAGCATGAATCAATCTGTTTTTTTTTTTTTTTGAAATGCTGGAATATCTGTGATAATGCTCTTATAGTACAAGAGCTTCTCTTGGATATTGATAAAAAAAACTGTGGGAATGTCATCTTCAAAATGGACATTAAAAAAGCTTTTGACACTATTCGTTGAGATTTCATTATTGATATCCTTAAAGTTATTGGTTTTAATAATGTTTTCTATAAGCTAATTTATAGATTACTCAATGACAACTTTTACTCTCTTCTTATTAATGGTACTAAACATGATTTTTTTTCAAAGTTTCAAAGGGTATCAAGCACAGAGACGTATCAAGCAGGGAGATCCTCTATCTCCTTATCTCTTTATTATTGCTTTTAATTATTTATCTAGATGCTTGAATGATTTATTTACTAGATATCCTAGTTTGAATTATAATCATAAAGGCAAATTGTGCCTTTTGCATTTGTGTTATGCTGATGACTTGATTATCTTTACCAATGCTAATAAACATTCCACTGGCACTAGATTTTAAATTTTTGGAATATTTCTGGATTGCTCTTTAATACTTCTAAATGTTCTTTCTATTGTTCGAAAAATATCAATGTTTCTAAAAGGAATTGGATTATGGATTTTATTGGTAGTAATAAAGCTTCTTTACCTTTGACTTATATGGGTTTTCATATGGATAAGAGTAAAAAGAGAAGTGCTCTTTTTTTGAGTTTTTTTGATAAAATCGAGAATAATATTTTATAATGGGAAAATAAGTTTCTTTCGTTTAGTGGGAGGGTAACTCTTCTTAAAAGTGTTCTTATTTCTCTCCCTTTTTATACTCTTCAAGTTATGAATATGCCTTTGAATTTTATTATGAAGATTGAAAATCTTTTTATAAGTTTTTGTGGGAAGGCTAAGGTGATTCTGAAATCCATTGGAAGAGTTGGAATAAGCTTTGTAAACCTACAGAGAAAGGTGGTCTTGGTTTTAGAAGCTGTGGTCTTGATTTTAGAAGCTTAAATGTTTCTATTAAGACCAAATTTATGAAATTATGATATCGTTTTCATTAGATTAATTTTATTTGGGCTTCTTTGATGCATTTTAAATATTGCTCTAATTATAATCCTATGACTATTACCTATAATAAAACTGATTCTTTTATTTGGCATGAAATGCTTAAAGTTGCTAGAAATAATGATGATTTAATTTGTTGGGACATTGGTAAAGGTGATTGTTTCGCTTGGTATGATGATTGGTTGGGCAAAGGGGCTCTTACAGACGTTTATGGTGGTCCTGAGACTATTAATACCAAGATTAAAGACCTTTGGTCTGATAGTAATTGGTGCTTAAGTGAACTTTTGAATAAGGTTCATTATGATGATGCTCATTTTATTGCTTCTATTCCTAGTGATTAGAATAAGCCTGATGTGCCAAAAATTAAAAGCAAATTGGGGGACTCTTATGCTAAGTGTTTTGCTAACTCCTTTTAAAACTTTCAAGGTTTAAATCTGAAATGGATTTGGAATCCTTAGATTAAACCTTCCATCTCTTTTTTTTGTTTGTTACATGATATCATTTCTAGTGATGATATTCTTAAGATTAAAGGTTTAAGTATGCATTCATGTTTTGTGTTATGTCGTGATAATGAGGAAGCTATTAATCATATTTTTATTAAGTGTCATTTTACTACTGCTATTTAGAATGATATTATTATGAAGTTGCAGTTAACCAGGTTCAACAAGAATTTGTTTCTATATAACAATATTTCTGATGTTTTCAATGCTCGAAAGCTTCTTGGTCATGGTTTTTTTACTGCTAGACCTATTGTTATTATTTGGTTTATATGGCTTGCTAAAAATGATAGTAAATTCAACAATATTGTTCCCAACGTGCATCATACTATTTGTATGGTTTTTAATTATTTGTATAAATGATTAAAGTTATTGACTGTAACAACAAGATTTCGGGTAATATGAAGAAGTTGATGCAGTATTTGGATATTCTTATTTTTGTGCATTCTTGTTTCTTTGCACAATAAGATGTTTTATAATGTTAAGTGGCATAAACTGTGGATGCCTTTTATTAAAATTAATGTAGATGGTTGTTGGAATGCTTTATCTGTTAGTGTAGGTGTAGTTTGCAGAGATTCTTTCAGATAGGAGGACGGCTCTATTATTTGTTGGTTCTGATTCTTTACTAGTTCTCAGTAGGTGTGTTTTCTGATTCTCCTCTAGTTGCTGAAGCTGATGCTTTAGTCTTTGGTCTCAGGTGGCTATTTATTATGGTTAAAAATATATTATTATGGAAACTGATTCCTTGATTCTATGGAAGTGTTGTCAATTACAGATTGATTATCATTGGAGTATTAATATGCAGATGAGAAAGATTATTGCTCTATCCAAGCATTTGATTATCTAGTGGTCTCATACTAAGCGAGAAGGTAACAAGGTTGCTCATTGGCCGGCTAAATATGGATTAGTTGAATGGTGATTTGGTTTCTAAGATTGTTCCTCACAATCTTTTGTTGGTAGCTTTAAAAGATTTTGATTAGTTTTTGAGTCCCTTTAGATGTTTATATGCTTTGGTGTACTTTTTTATTTTTGTTTGGTTTATCTGTTTTGGTGTACTTTTTTTTAATTTTTTGTTTGGTTTTGTGTGTTTGAATCATTGTTGTGTTTCTGGGGTGGGTGAGTTATTTTTTCATGTTGGAGAGAGGTTCTTTTTTATTTTCTTTTGTGTGATTGTAGGGTGTTGGGACCTCTTTCCCGGACTTGTATTTTTTCGTGTGAAAGAAAATAAGAGCGGATAATGCTCTTTTATAAAAAAAAATATTGCATGTGGACAAGATGGTTATGGATTATGTGTGGATCGGTGGTATTGACATGGTATTGGGGTGATATTGGGGGTATTAGGGTAATATTGGAGTGATATTGAGATGCAATACCACTCCAATATCGTTGAATGTATGTACGCCCGATGCATGTAATATCTCCTTGTCCTACGGAGTGGGAGTAATAAATAACTTAGTTTTTAATTTGCTTACTTCTAGTTTACAATTTTGCACCTGATTTATTGATTGCCTCTTTCTCGCTTTCATCTTCCTTGTGAAAATCCTTAGGTCGGCGGTGTGAATCATCTTGGGGGAGACAATAGTTAATGCATGCGAGGTCAAGCGTAAGAGCACGATTAAGAGAGCATTGCAAGTTTACAATTTCCATGTATAAGTTATTGTTTTCTTCATTCATTTATATAGTTTTTTAATTGAGTTTTCAATTTCATTCCTTTCAAATAAATTCTTTTTAAATTATTAGAAAATTACTCTTGTATATTCTAATTGCTAACCAATAAATAATTTTCTTTGATAAATGTCAAATTTTTTGAATGTGAGAAGCTTTTGCATTATGTGGCTTGATGTAGAATGTAAATGAAAGTCTTTCATGAACCAAATCATGCTAATTCATTTTTAGTTCAATTCCAATAATGTGGCCATTACCTATATTAAATATTTAGTCAAATTTACAACCTCTAAATTAGATAAAAATAAAGCACACTCCACAATTTAAGTGAAGCTAAGTTTCTTCGGTGTACAAGGATTAGCAATTGCACTGGTATCACTTAGGTGAATTTCAGGTTGATGAGTTAATCATCATAAATCTAAGAACATGAAAATCTTTAAGAATAATTTAGAAATACTTGTTAGGTCTAACACTTGTAAAAGAAAATAATAGAACATATTGATTTAAGTAGCATTAATGATGATTTTAGAACGGTATATCCTACTGTTAATTGCAATAAGGAAGCTGCTTGTTATAACAACTGATACATCATTTATAATTTTCATCATTTGGCATAGATTTCAAGGCAATCCACAAATCCAAGAGCATTTTTGAGCTATAAACCTTCAAACTCAAATTAAAATCCTTCTGGACTCTAATTTTAGCAAACTAACAATCAAATTGATTGATTCGATGAGAAGAACTAAATAGCAGCAAAATTGACCTATCTGCTTCAAAATAAACCTAGATTAACCCATTAAACCACTTTTAAAACTTTGGATGGCTAAGTGAAAGGTCATATAAATTCCAAATTTAAAAGGCTTATAGTTTAATCAAGTGTCTTAATGAGAAGAATCCAACGAGTCTAAGATCACTCAATTCCAAAATCATTAAGGCACTAAAATGTCCACAAAATATCATATGATTGTGGGAATCTATCTAGTGGTTTAATAGAGTGGCACATATTCCTTCCTTTTTTATAGGGAAGGCCACTCTCGTACTCTATAAATGGGCGCTACCTCTTCATGAAGGTGGAGTTAGATCGAGAGCCAAATAGAGAAGGAGCTGAATTCCAACATCGTTCAGAAGCAAAAACCCGACGAACACTTCTCGTTCCCTCAACCGACGATCGTCGCTAACCACTGTCATCTGGTCACCGTTGACCATTGTCTATGGCTCCCAGCTCGTTGCAATGAAGTACCTTGCAAAGTAATGACTAGCATCACAATGTAACAAAGCACCCTATGGAGCATCATCCGGTCACCGTTGACCATTGTCTATGGCTCCCTGCTCGTTGCAATGAAGTACCTTGCAAAGTAATTACTAGCATCACAATGTAACAAAGCACCCTATGGAGCAACACATCATTATGAAAACTATGCAGCGGTGCACCTAGAAGATGAACCAGTGAAGTCTAGGCAACTACTCTCAATTGCAATCACTCCTGATTATTATACAAAGGGTCCTTTTGCATGCAAACATTGTACTTTGAGGAATGGTGTTATCCTTTCTCTTCTATAGGACAAGTTTTTGTATGTGTACTCGCCAATTTATAGTAGATCACTAAATAGTTTAGACCCCATGATTCTTTTTCTTTTCGAGTTTTCCACATAAAAATATCTGGTGTCTCTGTCTATCACTTTTAATACATATGTTTGTGTTGGACTTTTGTATAATGTTAAAACGCTAAATACTTGCTCTTTTGTCGAGAATCTTCTGGTATGCAACAGTTTAGCGTCATTTGTTGGAACAATAATCCCACCACCTAATGACTTTTGAAACTTATTGAATGACCACCAAACATAATACTCATAATAACGAAGCATCCTGCACTAGTACCCATTATTCTATAGGACAATCATGGATCCAAGGAAGCAAGCAATTCCTCTCCACACCTTGGAAAATGTTATCCTACAGGCAAAGGCGCCTCAGGGGACCTCTTTGGAGAATCAGGTGTGTGGGATGGAAGAGTATCAGAATGAGATCCTTCAACTCCAATGTGAGGCTCGGAAGTTGTTGTTCCCCTTAGCCATATAGAGCTTACTTACCACAATTTCAACAACAACAGGAAATATCCTGTGTGAGCATACTCATACCAGGTCGCCTCCCTGCGATGGAACCTTTCATCTACGAGGTTGAAACATCGACATTCTCGATACTGTGAGTTCCACTCATCCGTCCCGTGCTGCTAGGTTGGTCGGTAACCCTCCCGCGCTCATAGGAAACTTGGTTGTACTACATCTTTGCTACCAATAGCTTAACCCTTGACAACTTTGAAGCCTAATTCCAGGAGAGTTACCTTTGGGGGATATGGACCACTTCCCCACTGATCATAACTTCCAAGAGTTTTTACCCTTAGCTGAGATGGTCTTCCAGCACCCCATCCTAGCGGGCTTCAAGCTCCATAATATTTATTTTTAAAAAGAGGTAACTCACACTTATGAACATGTTGACCATTACCAAACCATTACACATATTCAACATGCTTTAGTTGTGCTTCTTTGTCAAGTGTTTCCCACCACTTTCAAGAGATAAGCTCACACTTTTACTCTCTCATCGGAGACACTATCCACACTTTCAACGAGCTTGACAGACTATTTGAGGAGCAATTCATATAAAGCAGGAGGATCATCAAAGATTCGTCCCATCCTTTAGAATTTACAATAATGAGAGTGAATCGCTTAAGGAATATATATTCACCACTAAAGCTCTTAAAATTATAATGGTGGATCCAAAATTACTAAGAGGAGTCTTTCTTGGAGGGGTTGATCGATATTCTTGCTCTGTTGATTGGTATTGTTGTTGGGTTGCTCGGTATTCTTGTTTGACTCCTCGGTATTCTTGCTTGGTTGTTTGGTATTCTTGCTTGGTTGTTCTGTATTCTTGCTTGGTTACTCTGATTATCTTTCTAATTACATTATGGAGGTTGACAAAGAACTTGCATTTGGAATTGTGAGTTTCTTGGCAGAGAGTGGTGGCCTTTCTATAAGAAGCCTTGTAGTTTTTCTTTACTTGCTGTCACAATGTGAGGCCAAATCTAAGAATCAGTGTTTTGAAGTTATGGTGAAGAGGAACATCAAAAGACACAAACGTGCTCAACGCCATTGGGATGAGATGAATGTGAAAGAGAAGTCTAAAGGTTTTCCATAAACAAATCTGGAATAGTTATCTTATTCGGACGATAAGAGGAATGTGCTTTTACAATATTCTAGTAAGAAAATTTCAGTTAACTCGTGACATTTTGCATAAAAGAGCATTACATACACTCCATTTCATTCCTATGTGTTTACATTTCTGACACCTAAACATCAATTTTCACATATACACCACCTTGCTTGTGCATAAAGATTTTATTGGTGATATCTTCGATGCGGTATGAAATCTTAGTTGGTGGAAATGTGAAAAACAAAGTTTATACGATGTTATAATATATAGGAATCAAGAAGTTTGGTAATATTGTTGGGCACATTTCTATAAGAATCTTAGTTGATTTCCTTTGCTCTTGGTGACCTTCGATGAGATATGAAATCTTAGTTGATGGAAATGTGAAAAACAAAGCTTATACGATGTTATAATATATAAGAATCAAGAAGTTTGGTAATATTGTTGGGCACATTTCTATGACATCTTCTGATTTCCTTTGCTCTTGGTGGCTCATGTGAGGTGCTTAACATGAATCATTATGTGTTCACATACTAACACCTTGAGTTTTAATTTTTTTCATATATGCATTGCTTTACCTATACATACATAAAAGGCAATATTGCTAATCTTCTGATAAGCTATGGAAGATATGGACATACAAAATTGGATGGTATGCATGCAAGTGTGTGTTGACAATCTCGCCTATTTTGTCTTACATAAGTTTCAATACATACCAACGATTTCTAAGAGCCTATATATCAGATACTATATTGTGGAGGCGTGAGAATTTACTAATTAAAATGTATATGAAAACTTCACATGTTATTTAATTACATGTTCATACATGAAGCATCTAATTTTATTAAATATGTATGCATATAATGTAAACCTTGACACCTATTACAAAATCTAGCATTTAAATGAAGTGTTAAACTTAAGGTTTGCATTGAAACATTTTAATAACATTTCAATCTACCATATAATACCTTCATTTTACTATATATATATGTGTGTGTGTGTGTGTGTGTGTGTGTGTGGCTTCTGGAATAAGTCCCTCGGGTCAGGGGTTCAAATCCCATGACGCGGGCTTTTCGAATCAGAATTAAGTACTCCAGGTTTTCAACCCATATGGGAGAATCAATATTTGGTGCCCACTGGACCAAATATCGATTTCACCTTTTAATATATATATATATATATGTGTATATATATATATATGTATATATATACATACATATTTTTTTTTAAATCATTCATGTTTACGTATATAAATGCTTTAGTTAAGTATATTTAAGTGCAAACTTTGTAGGGTTTCTGAGTGTATGTATATGTATATTAAAAAAAAAATACTGTGTAGAAATTTCATCAAGATATTCATATTTTTGCATGTAAGATACTTAAATGTCAAAATATCTATATAAATTATGTCATGTCTAACTCCTAAACCTTGCATTTTTACAGTTATACCACCTATATCAATCATGTCCTAGAAAAAATATATCACTGCTTCGACTTTGAGAATTTACATACATAGTACACAATTGTTATGTACTCACATATCTCACACCTAAATTTTTATATCTACATACATGGCACTTTGGTAATTTCAATCTATAGATTACAAATGTATTTCACTTGAAAATGGAAAATAGGGCTATTTTTTATATGATATTAAATTTTTTTGTGATGTGTGTGTAAATATATGAACGTTTAAGTGTGAAATATATATAGACACGTAAGAATTGAGTGGATTGTAGGTAAATCCTCTTGTTATTGCTTCATGTAAGATAGCTTAAGAACTTAAGAAGCTTGTTGCCCTCCTTCTAGATGGCACACGTCTTGGCGACCCTTAATCGAGAATTTTTTTTTCGGTTTAAGTGTGCAATCGAGGAAGTTTTCGTAGCTTCTTTTAGCAACCCTATGTGATAATTTTTATCCTTTCATTTATGTTCCAAAGGTGGCATATATAACTTACTTGTTATTGGGTCATATATATTATGATTCTTTAAGAAAAAATGTGTTGCTTGAAATAACATCAAAGGCGGTAGGTACGTTCAACTACTTTCTCATACTGCATTTGATTATACATGCTTTGTTTATACACATGATACTGCTATTCTTATTTTACTTATTGCTTTTGCTAGCATATGAAAAGAAAACTTTAGGATAGAGGACGTAGGACTTATGTTTATGTTGAAAACTTATAACACAAGACCAAAACATTCACTTGATAAATTTTTAATAATTCTTAAAATCCCATAACAAAATTCAGTTAAATAAAATCACAAGTATTTGAAACGTTATCAAATCAATTCAAACCATTCATATAAAATAGAATATTAAAAAATAACATAATATTAATAATTGACTTGTTGGATTTACGAGGATTTTTTAGATGAGCTAACCCATTGTTGCTAACAAGAGTTCTTCGGTCTCAAGAAGTTTAACAACTTCTTTAGACTAAGTAGATTCAAAACTAATAGTAGTGTCGGAACGATGGAACCATGAGATCTTAACAGACGTCACTTAATATAAAATAAAATCTCGTCTTTAATCACTTCAATAATAAACATTAAATCAAAAATCATTTCACAATAACCAAATAAACAATAAGAGCCTAGGGTAAGCTTTTTGAGGCATGGTTTCTCTTTCATTCCATAAACTTAAATAACATAAACTCTTATAATTTTGAGGTTGTTTGTCTAGCATGACATAAATCCTCACATTATCTTTTAAGCATTCATATGATTGTTTGTCTTGAAATATAAGCCATAACTTTTTTTAGAATCTTGAGGTCGTTGTTCGGTACAACGTAAATTCTTAAATCTTCTTAGTTTGTTAACATGATTGTATGTCATACAGATGTAAGTCCTAGAGTTCCAATATTCTTAGGTTGTCTGCATGATTGTAGAGTCATATAAATGCAAGCCCCTACAACTTCTTAGGTGACTTCAGTCGCTTAACATGTAATTAATTGTAGGGGGCAGTGTCTATAGGGGAATTGGTATCTCAGTTAATCTAAATTATATCTAATTTTCGGATTAGATAGAGGATGAATTTGTTGAAAATTTTACAGACTAAACAAATATCCTATATTTCTTAGTTTGAATACTTGAGTCTATTATTAAGTGATATTCTCATATTTCAAGGTGACATATTACTTATAATGTCGTGTTCAATCATTTCAACAATTTAATATATGAGAATTTTTTGGTCCATTTTTTAAAATTAATTTTTATTTTCAAAATCAAAATTATACATATATTAAATTAAATTATTTTCAAAACCAGAAAAAATAAAACCAACATGTGTATGATTACTTAACACTATTTTCTTCCCAATTCTCATGCGAATTTCTTTGTGAGCCTTTATGAGGTAAACCCGACCGCGTTCAAGGCATTAGATGATCTCAAAAAAGCTATGTTGAAGCAGATAAAATAGACGACATCAAACTTCGCGTCGGTGCAATATACCCAAAACCATTTTAAGATAGAATATAATATAATAAATTAACTTTCATTTTAAAAAATATATAAAAATAAAAAAGAAATAAAATAATCATAATAATTCAATCTTTTGAATTTACAAGGATTTCTTGGATGAGGTAAACTGTGGTTGCTAACAAAAGTCCTCTGGTTTAAAGATGTTTAACAACTTCTTTAGACTAAATAAATTCAAAACTAATAGTGGTGTCGGGACGACGGAACCATGAGAACTTGATCGGCGTCTCTTAATATAGAAATAAAATTTCTCACTTTTTATTACTTTAATAATAATAATGATCAACCTCCATATTAAAAAAATATAAAAATAACACAATCATAATAATTCTTCCTTTTGGATTTATGAGGATTTCTTAGATGATGTATAACAACTTCTTTAGACTAAGTAAATTCAAAACAAACAATGGTGTCGGGATGACGAAATCATGTGATCATGAATGTTTGGGATACGATGATTCACCCTTTGCCCTTATGGCTTAGTTAGACCTTGAAGCCTAATGTGAACCCTATCGGGATGACCTAGTTATTTTCATAGGCTTCATTTGTCGATTAGCTGTCACCTTTGTGAGATGTGAGAGACTCGCTCTTTGCCCTTATGGCTTAGCAAGAGCTTTGATAACATCAATATTTTCCAATGGAATAACCATCCTTTATGACACCTATTTTTACTAGTTGTCATTCGAATGTAAGCAAGACTCTTATTATCGAGAGTATTCTTAGGTATCCCATCCCCCATGATGTAATTAGCCAAAAGGATGTGTCTCGTTGGGAGTTACTCTTGACTCAAGAACAAAAATATTCTTTTTGGTTCTTTGGTTACTTGGGTAGCTTATGTAAGTGTTTTTTCATGGATATTCGGTCCAAAGTGTATCAATCCAATCATTTTTAGTTGTACACTCTTGGCCAATCAGATGATATTTATTTTGCAAAAGCTTTCCATGATTCTTTCTAGATTTTTATGCCAATTTTTCATCTTATTTTCTCATTTTCTGATCCTTCGTCTTCCATTAAATATTACGACAATTCAAGTAAGAGGAATATTTGGAAAAGGAAATCCTAAGACGATAATAAGACAATCTGATGACTTCAATTACAAAGAATAAAAAATAGACTGGCTACTCTACTAAGAAAGAGACTCTCTCTCAAGTTTTAGAGTCATGCTTATATATTTGTGACCCAATTTTCTGTTTTGTCACCATTTGAGTTTTTTAGATCTTGGATTTCAATCCTTGTGTCAATTGTTATGATTTGCAACTCGACACTATTATATCATTTTCTTGCCCTCAACATTTTGGTTGTTGCATTATTTTGTGCATTGATGTTGTTGTGCTCTTTTTAATTGGTTCTTTAACCTTTTCTTAAGCTTGATTGACGTCTTTTTTAATTGGCAAAAATGGTCAGTCAAGGGTTGATCACAATCAAAACATCTGAGGGGAACTTTCTTTCCTTTATACCAGTGTTCTCAATGCATAAGAGGATACCATTACTTTTGATCCTTTCAAGCACCCAATTGAGATTACCTTGGGTAATCCTACAACCTCTAAGACATTTGTTACATACCTCCTCCAAAGAAGAAGCATCGTGCACATGACACTTCTTCAACATTAGTTGTTCATATCAGTACCACTCTTCCCTCAAGGAAGTGGCCAGTACCAAATGACGATATGCTATAAAGCTCTTTTGAGCATTTTAAGCTCTCAGGTGGTCCTTTCATGTTTTTGAAGATTTATATTCCAAAGGATGTTGCATCATTTAATAACACTAGAGATGCTTTTAAAGCACAGTCTTTAGCAGATATAGTTGTTGTCCCAATTGCCTTTACTTTTGTAACTATGAGGCTTCTCCCGCCCTCAAGTTAGGTAGAAAGGCTCGGCGTACTAGGAATAGGTTGTTGTTGTCCCGACAGTGGCATCATCAATAGGTTTCCTTTCCTATTTTAGTTCTGGCCTAGGTTAATCTTCAAGTCTCATTGGTTGAGCATCATTTTTCTATGTTGTTTGGTCGTGTGGACCATGTCCCTGCCATGAATTATTACAGTTCCTGCCTGGAATGATGTCCAAGTCTCACTGGCTGAGAATTGTTTCTCTGTCCTATCTGGTTGTGTAGACCATGTCTCCACCAAAACTTATTTATGTTCTGATTCAGGAAGATGTTCGTTATTCCATTGGCTGAGAATCATTCTACCTGATTGTGTGGACTAGACTGGAGATATTCTAAAATCAACTACCCCAGGGCAAACAGACTAGCAGAGGCTTTCAATAAGACCTTGGTACAGATTTTGAAGAAGACATTGGACGAAAAACAAAAGAGGATGGCATGAACAGCTACTGGAGGCATTGTGTGCCTACAAGACGATGCACAAGACTCCAACTCAATTTTCACCCTACGCTCTAATGTACAGGTCCGAGGTTGTGCTCCCTTTGGAAGTGTAGTTACCCTCTCTCAGAATTGTCGTAACCAACAAGATTACAACAGATTAGAATGCCAGACTCAGGCTCAACGAATTAGAAAGTCTTGAAGGGAAGTGACTGTCAGTGAAGTAGAATCTAGAATTGTACCAAGCCACAATGGTACAGATCCACGACAAGCTGATCCTCTCAAGGACATTTAAAGTTGGTGACCTTGTTCTCATTCTCAGAAGACCTATTCTTGCACACTGCAAGATAGGAAGAAAGTTTGAATTAACTTGGGAGAGACAGTTCATGGTCAAGAAGGTCTACTCTAAAGGATCCCACCAGTTAGTAGATTATCAGGATGAAAGACCTATGCTTCCAATCAACGGGAAATATTTGAATAAGTATTACACTACATGATGTTTAAGGGATTGAGCTTTAGAGATGATACTTAAACCCCTAGAAATGTTGGCATGATGGTTTTGTCTGTGACTGGGTTCAATAAAAAAGATTTGTAACAGAAATAATTAAAATAAAAGGAGTTTTACATAAATAAAATCAAATTTCTTTGCACTAAAATTTAGAATATCATGAAATTAACTAAAAAAATGTATACAATTGTAATAAAAATATATACACAAATTTAAAAATAAATAATGAAATCGACAATCCCAACCCCATCATTTTAAGATGTGATAAAGTGGTTCCATTGCTTTAAGAGAATGGTCTCCTAGCACATCCTACCAGCGGATTGTGTCCCCAATAGGTGCATCATCAATATCTACAAAGAGGTGGATTGCATCCCGCCTCACATAGATTACCATGATTTTGTCAGACCCTTCTACACAATGTCATTCATCACAAAATGCAACATAATGTTCGAAAAAAAAGTTGGATATCGTCAGAGCGGGTGAATTTCTAGGACCGAAAAAGATTCCCTTACCTGTTTGGCCTGTCTTGGTACTTAAGGGGAATAGAGCTAACCTGGCTAAGCATTGCATCTCAGGTGTACCATGAAGAAGAGTGTCTATCACTTTCAGGAGGATGGACGACAATAAGGTTCCATATGGTTACTATTCTAACTCGAATCTCGAGAGACTACAGCCTTTGTGGTTTTGAGATAGCACATCTCTAATCATGTACGAAGGAATTTTTGTCCTAGAGTATACCTCGAGCGTTAGTCTCCATAGTTCCAAACAACTGAGATAGACAAGGCAGATGACTAATATACAGAGATAGCTCTTTAGAGGCAGATGTTAGTTCACATGCTTTCCATGATGTACATCAAACAACAATATCAAATTGTAATCTTGTTGTATCAGGTTTTCTGAAGAGTAACAAAGCTTGCCTTTGCCACCATATTTGATTGTTTCAATGTTGTTGGACTAAATCTTGGATTCGGTCCTACAAATACTAATGAATAAAGTATGATACCAAAAGATATATATATATATATGTATATATATATATATATATATATATATATATATATATATA
>NW_018165309.1:0-18483 GCF_001263595.1 Phalaenopsis equestris | reverse complement strand
AGAGAGAGAGAGAGAGAGAGAGAGAGAGAGAGAGAGAGAGAGAGAGACACACACACACACACACACACACACACACATATCACATTCGTTGGGAACACTTGCTTATTTGACTCGACATCCGGGCGCCGGTGTAGCCACCCTTGCACGGTTTTCACTATATTCAGGCCATAAAGCTCGTTGCTTTCAGGGAACGCTCTAAAACATACACAATGATCAAAAGGATCCATGTCATGATTTTATCTACAACAAGTTTTACGTTGGCTTCCTACATCATTCAATAAATAGAAATTTTTCTTAAAAAAGAATTATTTAAATTCTAAGAGAGTTACTATTTTCATATTCATAGATGCCTTGATCTATGAGGTTTACGACAACAAGGCAAGTAAACTAGATCTGCTAGTCTCAATAGATTTCTTCTAACTAGATCTCTTTTGAGAAATCCTCACGCAATATGTTTGTTATTCCTCCAAAAATCTTTATGCATAACTTCATATATATACGACATATGTTAATGCTCATGCACATTTTAAAATATTAGACTTATATTTGTTTGTTAATTATGCTCAAATTTTACAAACATTGAAAAAGACGGGGAAAAGAAAAAGAGAGAAGAGTATACTATAGAATTATAGAATAAAATAATTTAGAGTGTATTAAACTAGTCCTATAAGAGAAGCCAAAAACTGGGGTCAGAAGGGGCCATAAATTTATCCAGCCTTGATTTCTCCCTGACATCCTCTACCTATAAGAGGATTTGGAGTCTAAAGTTTTCTAATATTGATTATATAATTTACAACACATTAATAATGCTATAGTGAATGCTTTAATGAGCGATATATCAACGATACATACATGATGTCGGGTGTATAGCATATATATATGTGTGTGTGTGTGTGTGAGTGATTGAGTGTGTAGTCAAATAAAACTTATACTAGGATTGTATTGAGCTCAACCCTTGGTATTCAACATATTAATATGACATGCCAACTCAAT
This sequence comes from Phalaenopsis equestris, assembly GCF_001263595.1. Lineage (NCBI taxonomy): Eukaryota > Viridiplantae > Streptophyta > Magnoliopsida > Asparagales > Orchidaceae > Phalaenopsis > Phalaenopsis equestris. Next base: position 17,490 of record NW_018165309.1, on the reverse strand, counting down.
GAGTGGGCATATCACCTCAGAGGTATGCACACTTGCTTTTTAGATAAATTCGTTGATTTAATATCAACTTGGTTGGAGAAACACGAGCGAGAGTAGCTTTTGAATTTCGCCTGAATGTTATAGGAATAATATGCTTGGAGATGATGAGGCGAATTCTCCTCGATTCTTCTAATCTTGATAGGCTCATGATAACTTTTGTTCGAAAAAAAGTTGGATATCGTCAAACCGGGTGAATTTCTAGGACCGACAAAGATTCTCTTACCTGTTTGGCCTGTCTTGGTACTTAAGGGGAATAGAGCTAACCTGGCTAAGCATTGCATCCCAGGTGTACCATGAAGAAGGGTGTCTATCACTTTCAGGAGGATGGACGACAATAAGGTGCCATATGGTTACTATTCTGACTCGAATCTCGAGGAACTACAGCCTTTGGGGTTTTGAGATAGCACATCTCTAATCATGCACGAAGGGATTTCTGTCCTAGAGTATACCTGAAGTAGAGTGTTAGTCTCCACAGTTCTAAACAACTGAGATAGACAAGGCAGGTGACTAACAGACAAAGATAGCTCTTTAGAGGTAGATGTTAATTCACATGCTTTCCATGATGTACACCAAACAACAATATCAAATTGTAATCTTGTTGTATCAGGTTTTCTGAAGAGTAACAAAGTTTGCCTTTGCCACCATATTTGATTGTTTCAATGTTGTTGGACTAAATCTTGGATTCGGTCCTACAAATACTAATGAATAAAGTATGATACCAAAAGATATATATATATATATGTATATATATATATATATATATATAGACATATGTATGTATATATATATAGACATATGTATGTATATATATATAGACATATGTATGTATATATATATAGACATATGTATGTATATATATATAGACATATGTATGTATATATATATAGACATATGTATGTATATATATATAGACATATGTATGTATATATATATAGACATATGTATGTATATATATATAGACATATGTATGTATATATATATAGACATATGTATGTATATATATATAGACATATGTATGTATATATATATAGACATATGTATGTATATATATATAGACATATGTATGTATATATATATAGACATATGTATGTATATATATATAGACATATGTATGTATATATATATAGACATATGTATGTATATATATATAGACATATGTATGTATATATATATAGACATATGTATGTATATATATATAGACATATGTATGTATATATATATAGACATATGTATGTATATATATATAGACATATGTATGTATATATATATAGACATATGTATGTATATATATATAGACATATGTATGTATATATATATAGACATATGTATGTATATATATATAGACATATGTATGTATATATATATAGACATATGTATGTATATATATATAGACATATGTATGTATATATATATAGACATATGTATGTATATATATATAGACATATGTATGTATATATATATAGACATATGTATGTATATATATATAGACATATGTATGTATATATATATAGACATATGTATGTATATATATATAGACATATGTATGTATATATATATAGACATATGTATGTATATATATATAGACATATGTATGTATATATATATAGACATATGTATGTATATATATATAGACATATGTATGTATATATATATAGACATATGTATGTATATATATATAGACATATGTATGTATATATATATAGACATATGTATGTATATATATATAGACATATGTATGTATATATATATAGACATATGTATGTATATATATATAGACATATGTATGTATATATATATAGACATATGTATGTATATATATATAGACATATGTATGTATATATATATAGACATATGTATGTATATATATATAGACATATGTATGTATATATATATAGACATATGTATGTATATATATATAGACATATGTATGTATATATATATAGACATATGTATGTATATATATATAGACATATGTATGTATATATATATAGACATATGTATGTATATATATATAGACATATGTATGTATATATATATAGACATATGTATGTATATATATATAGACATATGTATGTATATATATATAGACATATGTATGTATATATATATAGACATATGTATGTATATATATATAGACATATGTATGTATATATATATAGACATATGTATGTATATATATATAGACATATGTATGTATATATATATAGACATATGTATGTATATATATATAGACATATGTATGTATATATATATAGACATATGTATGTATATATATATAGACATATGTATGTATATATATATAGACATATGTATGTATATATATATAGACATATGTATGTATATATATATAGACATATGTATGTATATATATATAGACATATGTATGTATATATATATAGACATATGTATGTATATATATATAGACATATGTATGTATATATATATAGACATATGTATGTATATATATATAGACATATGTATGTATATATATATAGACATATGTATGTATATATATATAGACATATGTATGTATATATATATAGACATATGTATGTATATATATATAGACATATGTATGTATATATATATAGACATATGTATGTATATATATATAGACATATGTATGTATATATATATAGACATATGTATGTATATATATATAGACATATGTATGTATATATATATAGACATATGTATGTATATATATATAGACATATGTATGTATATATATATAGACATATGTATGTATATATATATAGACATATGTATGTATATATATATAGACATATGTATGTATATATATATAGACATATGTATGTATATATATATAGACATATGTATGTATATATATATAGACATATGTATGTATATATATATAGACATATGTATGTATATATATATAGACATATGTATGTATATATATATAGACATATGTATGTATATATATATAGACATATGTATGTATATATATATAGACATATGTATGTATATATATATAGACATATGTATGTATATATATATAGACATATGTATGTATATATATATAGACATATGTATGTATATATATATAGACATATGTATGTATATATAGAGAGAGAGAGAGAGAGAGAGAGAGAGAGAGAGAGAGAGAGAGAGACACACACACACACACACACACACACACACATATCACATTCGTTGGGAACACTTGCTTATTTGACTCGACATCCGGGCGCCGGTGTAGCCACCCTTGCACGGTTTTCACTATATTCAGGCCATAAAGCTCGTTGCTTTCAGGGAACGCTCTAACACAAACACAATGATCAAAAGGATCCATGTCATGATTTTATCTACAACAAGTTTTGCGTTGGCTTCCTATTCAATAAATAGAATTTTTTTTTTAAAAAAGAATTATTTAAATTCTAAGAGAGTTACTATTTTCATATTCATAGATGCCTTGATCTATGAGGTTTACGACAACAAGGCAAGTAAACTAGATCTGCTAGTCTCAATAGATTTCTTCTAACTAGATCTCTTTTGAGAAATCCTCACGCAATATGTTTGTTATTCCTCCAAAAATCTTTATGCATAACTTCATATATATACGACATATGTTAATGCTCATGCACATTTTAAAATATTAGACTTATATTTGTTTGTTAATTATGCTCAAATTTTACAAACATTGAAAAAGACGGGGAAAAGAAAAAGAGAGAAGAGTATACTATAGAATTATAGAATAAAATAATTTAGAGTGTATTAAACTAGTCCTATAAGAGAAGCCAAAAACTGGGGTCAAAAGGGGCCATAAATTTATCCAGCCTTGATTTCTCCCTGACATCCTCTACCTATAAGAGGATTTGGAGTCTAAAGTTTTCTAATATTGATTATATAATTTACAACACATTAATAATGCTATAGTGAATGCTTTAATGAGCGATATATCAACGATACATACATGATGTCGGGTGTATAGCATATATATATGTGTGTGTGTGTGTGTGAGTGATTGAGTGTGTAGTCAAATAAAACTTATACTAGGATTGTATTGAGCTCAACCCTTGGTATTCAACATATTAATATGACATGCCAACTCAATGAGTGGGCATATCACCTCAGAGGTATGCACACTTGCTTTTTAGATAAATTCGTTGATTTAATATCAACTTGGTTGGAGAAACACGAGCGAGAGTAGCTTTTGAATTTCGCCTGAATGTTATAGGAATAATATGCTTGAAGATGATGAGGCGAATTCTCCTCGATTCTTCTAATCTTGATAGGCTCATGATAACTTTAACAAATTCCCGTTCATCTTGACAATTTCAAGTTAGCATCAATAAACTATCTCAAATCATGTCATCAAACCCTCAAACAGAAATTGCTATTAAAATTAGTAGGTGTAGATTGGTCAATATGTGATAATTATTTTTTTTTTTAATTTACAAATATATCACACAATTTTAATATATTTACATGTCTAACAACTAAAATTTAATATTTATATTTATCACACTTTAGTATCATAAACATACACATGAAAACGTAGATTTCATTTTCGAAAAGCTAATAACATTAATATTGTGCATGTGATGTGAAAGAATTGAATGTAATGCACGAAAACATCAAAGTTTAACAATTAGCCATGCAAATATATAAAAATTGTGTGTATGGATGTAAATGCTCCAAAATATCTATTAGTATTTTAATACCCAAGCAACCAAACAAATAATAATAATAAAAAGAGGCCCGTTGACCGCCTCAAAATTCATGAAAAAATTTGAGTACCTCAAGGGGTACGCAGAGATGCGTATATAATAGGGTACACGGGATTTATACGGGGATTACAGGGGGATTATAACCCGTTGTACCTCCCGTGTAACCTCCCGTGTAACTCCCGTATAATCCCGTTGTAATCTTGTAATCTCAATGGATAAAATAAAAGCGCGGGTTACGGTTGAGTTACACGAAAGTTACAAGGATGTTACAACACGCTTGTAACCCCCATGTAACTCCCATATAATGTCTGTGTACCCTATTATGTACACGTCTCTGCGTACCCCTTTGATGCACGCAAATTTTTTCCCAAAATTCGGCTGCTCACCCTCCTGACGGAAATAGGGGTAGGTTCCTTATAATTTATTTATTTACATTATTATAACGTTTCTTAAAAAGATAACATATCCAATTGCCGGCCGCTATACTCCAAAATCCGTTGGTGGTAATTATTAAGAGTAGAAGGGGCGAATGCGATTCAATGAGCGAAAGCAACTTGTCGTGTTTTAAGGACCGCGAGCGAAAGTATAGGTGGCCCAGCCCAATAATTCGTGAATCTTCTCCTTTATTATTTATTAATTTGTTAAATTAATTGAGGTTGGAATTTAAATTCTGAAAAATCAAATCAATTAATATTTTGATATTATGAAGATGATTGATTTTGATTCAAAATTTAATTTAGTTTAAACAGATCAAATTTGAAAAATATTATGAGCAAACATTATGAATTATTTCTTGAATGTATATTATCAATTGAATTCTTTTCATTTACTGGAGGACTTGATCTACCGAGAGACGAAAGTGCTCGTTAGTTAGTAGGGATCGTCAATTAAGTTTAGGTTTCATTTTAATGAAATTGGGGTGGTGCTCGGCAACTACATTGTGATTTGACCAAGAGTTTCCTTTACTAAAGAGGACTCGTTGAAAAGGCTCCCGCCGTCAAGAGGATTTTCTTGTCCGTCATTGTTCGCCCTACCGTTGAGTCTCATGAATTGATCTCAAAGGGAAGTCTGTCGTTAAAGAGTAGGAGATTGTGCTCTGCTACCGTCTATGTTTGAGATAGGGTCCAGCTATTAGTATGTGCTACTGACCCGCATTCAAAGAAGGAAGAAAAATTTTTACCGCTTTAAAGAAAAAAGAAAAATAAAAATGATGAGCCTGAGGAAATGGGACTTCCTGAGACCTCTCCTCTCTTTGGATGGAGCGGGTTTTCACCCATTGTCCGCTGCTCATAGTGAGGAAGATGTTCTCCAGACTGCTATCAGTTGGCCCCGACCCTTCCACCAGCAAGAAAAGGACTTGCTTCTCTCAAAAATATGTTTTGTGTTTGAAAAGCTCGCTCGAAAAGAGAGATGCTCGATCGCTCAAGTCTTACACCGAATGGGGTGTGCAGTTTTCCCACAAATGAAGATAGAAATCCTCAAAAAAGAGAGACTAAAGTACAAGTATCACAAGTTCGATACACCCCAGGTCTCCGCCAAACTCTATTTGGGGGACCGACAAACTAACATCATTCCATCGAGGGTATCCGTCAAACTCTGTTTGGGACCCAGATACCAGACATTACTACCATTCCGAAAGAGCATGTTCATTCCCCTATTAAAAAAAAAAACAAAACCTCATTCAGAGTTTCTACTGACACATGAGGAATTGCTGTTGAAAGACCAAGATGGCATTCGCCAGTACGAGCTCGCTTATAAAACTTTTGTGAGCTGGGGATCATACACACCCTCGACATGCTGACGTGGCACCAAAGACATCTCACCCTACATTAAAGAAAAATGTGTGGAGGCGAAAGCCAGTAGAGGAAGTCACTGATGTTGTAGTGTTACAACACAAACATGTGATTCCTGAGTTTAGTTCTCAAGGTGAGACCTGACAAGGGAATCAGATCGAATCAATTGAAGAAAAGTTAGAGAAGTTAAAAGCTGATGTCAAGCAACTATCAGAAGATGGAGAAAGGAACTCCCTTAACAACATGGATGGTGAGTTTAAATAAGCCAATATGGTAGAAACACGAGCTATTTCATCTTCACGGAAAGTGCCACCACTAAATGGTGAAGACCCTACAGAAGAGTTACATAGGGTAACACAACAAAGAGATAACAGATCAGTCGTCTTGAGAAAGAGGTTGAAAAGGTGTTGGCTGCTTTAACAACTCTACATGGTTTTCAACAAGTGTCGCAGGTATCACCTGTTGAGACTAACCGACCAGAGGTGGTCCATATTATTGATGAAAAGAGAATCAATCAAAATTCATGAAGAAAACCAAAAGAAAAAGGTCACAGGTATCACCTGTTGAGACTAACCGACCAGAGGTGGTCCTTATTATTGATGACAAAAGAGAATCAATCGAAATTATTGAAGACAACCAAAATAAAAAGGATTATGCTCACAACATGATTCCAGAGTGAACTATTACTCAGTTGGTTTAACAAAAGATCAAAGAAACGATGACTCAAGTGAGAGCTAGATAACTGGTTCCAAGGGGTTGACCCTACCCGGAGGAATTCGACTATGTCCAACACCCTAAGGAATTCATACCACCTCTCCTCAAAGTTTTTGATGGTACGGAAAACCTTTATTAGCATATTGTGCACTTTTGAGCAATCTGTTGCAATACAGGGGTAGTGCTGCTCTCTTGTTCTGTCAATTTTATTAACAGCCTTACTGATCCACCAAAAAATAACCTATTTTTATCGCATATCTTATAAGCATTTTATGTGATTTTTTTTTATAATATTGCACTTTAAAGAAAGATATTTTGCATGTTTTTGGTTTCAAGTACTTGGAATTGGAACGGACATTTAAAGAAAATGAGAGGAAAATTGAGCAAAATTGAAGATTTTTGTGTGGCGCTATCGCACCACCCCTGGCGTCATAGTGTCATATACGAGTGAGATGGGTGCTATAGTGCCAGTAACTTCCTTTCTAGAAGATTCATTGAGTTTAACTGAATTTTGAAGGGGTTTTTGAAGCAAACCTTGGTTATTTTCTGTTTTCTTTTTAATTGAGAAGGATTTGGCCAAATTTAAAGACCTTTTAGAGCCTTAAAACTTAAATTGGGCGGCAATAGTGAATTAGGCTTTTCATGTTTTGTGTTTAAGTGTAAGTGTGAGTGTGTTTTAGTGTGAAGAAGTTTGGAGATTGCTTGAAGGAAACTTCAAAAGTTTACTTGCGGAGAAGACATAAAGTACTTTGAATTTGTGTTTAAGTTTTTCTTGTAAGACTTGAATTTCAATGCAAATGTTTTGTTTTTGTTTAATCTCCATGAATTTTGAGTATTTCCCTTTCTTTCTCCTTCTTTCTATTTCCCTTTCTTTCTCCTTGCATTTGGACTTAATCTTGTGGGATGAGAATGATTTAAAGATTTTTTTTACTCTTAAAAATGGTGATGATAATTTCACAGAATCTTCATTTACTTTATAAACTAGCCACTTGTGAGGTTAAAATCCGTTAAAAAATATAAAAACTTGGGAGGGTTATGATTTCATCTAACTAGTAGATACCACACTTCATTCTAGGTAGAGTCATTGCGATCACTTAAGGGGGAGTGCAAATAAAAATGGAGATAAGTTTTTATGGGAATAGAATTGGTTGGATCTAGAGTGACAGACTAGATTCTTATCAATTTGGATTAAGTTTTAGTACCCTGACACTGGGATCGGCAGTCATGGTAACATAGGCTTATGGGCATTTAGAGGTGAGAGGTTTGATAGTTCTGATGCAGAATTGAGATGTTAAGGAATCGGTCTTAAGTTAGCCAATGTTCTTTCTAGCACCGGGAGGGGGTAAAGAATAAGATATGCTTTTATTTGCCACAATACATCGATTTTATCTTAAATCATTTGAATCCTACGTTGATAAAAATCTTTATTTGCCACAATACATCGATTTTGTCTTAAATCATTTGAATCCTACGTTGATAAAAATCTCTTTGCAAGGGGAAAGATTTTCCATAATATCCAAACTCGTTAATACATTTTATTAAGATGTTACATTTAGTTGTTACTTTCTTTGATAACTCTTTAGTAGTAATTTTCAGTAAGCATATCTGTTTAGACATCTTATCTGTTTAATTTACAATTTAAATAGAAATTCTTTAAGTTGATATTAAGAGTTGTTGCTTTACTCGTGGGATCGATATTGGGGGATTTAAAGAAAATTTTATATTTATTGAAACGATACATATACTTGCGTAGCACCCCTAGTATGAAATTTTATTATATAATTCATAAATTATTACATTTGTTCACACTAGCCGCTAGGTATAATTTGAGACATATTTTCTGTCAAAATTTAGGAGATTAAAAATACAAGTAATTGCGAGTCGGGCTAAGTTTTTGGCGCCGTTGCCGGGGATTGCGACGGAAACCTTTTGACTTACAATTTTATTTGAATTGTAAATTTAAAAATTATAAAAAATTTAAAATTTTGAAAATTTTTTTTGAAAAAATTAGAAAAACTGAAAAAAAATAAAAATTCAAAAATATATTTTTATTTTTGATGTGCTATTTTATTTTTTGCAATTTTTTGCATTGTTTATGTGTAATTATGGATCTAAAATTTTAGTGCCTTAATAATCTTAATTGGAACGGACTATTAGAAAAATTTGAAAACAATAAAGATTTCATAATTCTCAAGAATGACTAACACATCACAAAATAATATTGAAATTCAAATTGCTGAAAATGAACATCAAAATTTACAAAAACAGTTAAGGGATTATGTGAACCATACAGTAAATGAAATTCATTTAAGCATTCAAACCCCTGCTGTAAAGGCTAGCTCATTTGAACTTAATCCTTCAATTGTACAAATGATATAAAATAATCAGTTTGGAGGAACATCATCTGAGAATTTCAATTTACATTTAACTAGCTTTTTAGAACTGTTTGTTACATTTAAATATGATGGTGTATCAAATGATATCGTTAGACTTATATTTTTTTCTTTTTCATTAAGGGATAAAGCTAAAATGTGGTTAAATTCATTAGCAACTGGATCAATTAGAACTTGGGGAGATTTAGTTTAAAATTTTTTTGCTAAGTATTTTCCACCTTTGAAAATTACGAAACTTAGAAATGATATTACTTCTTTTACTCAATATGAATGAGAGTCTATATATGAAGCTTGGGAAAGATTTAAGGAACTCCTTAGAAAGTGTCCACATCATGATTTACCAGACTGTTTAATCATTCAAAATTTTTATAATGGGTTAGTATGTTCAATTAGATCTATTATAGATGCTGCCGCTGGAGATTCATTAACGTCTAAACCGTTTGATGAAGCTTATTCATTAATTGAAGAAATGATTACCAATAATTTTTAATGACCTTTTTATTAGGTAAATCCTAAGAAAGCAGTCAGTATTCATGATAATGATGTTATTTTAATGATTTCATATCTATTTGTTGCATTGTCTAAGAAGATAAACTAAATTGGAATGAATTTTTCTCCAACACCCCAAATCGTTGAAGATAATTTATCAGGACAAATGATTTATTCTCATAATTCATTGGAAACTATAAATGCTATCAATATACCCAATAACCAATATTCCAATTATTATAACCTAGGTTGGAAAAACCATCCTAATTTTAGTTTGAACAACAATCCTAGTAGTGGAAGTCAACAATGGGGTAATGCTCAAGTAAACTCATTGGGAAATTGGAATAACCAGGGTAATACTAACTTTAGACCTACTTATCCTTATGGATTTAATTAAAAAGTTAAGGAGAAGAAGTTGTCTATATAAGAAGTGGTGTTACAAATGGGTAATCATTTATAAAGTCAAAGTGTTGTCATTAGAAATATTGAGAATCAACTGGGACAAATTGCTAACATACTAAGCAATAGACCTCAAGGAACACTTCCTAGTAATGTAGAGATTAATCCTATACACAAAAGTAAGGAGTCAAAGCAAGTTAAAGTGATTCAACTAAGGAGTGTAAAGGAATTAAATGTTGGAGTTCAAAAAAAAAGAGTTGAAAAAGGTACTGAAGTTGAGAGAGAAGTTGAAGAAATTGAGCAACCTGAAGAAATTATTCATAAGGCAGCAGAAACACCTAACTCTCCAACTAAGATTGATTTAGAAAAACCCCCACCACCTTTTCCTCAAAGACTTGAACAACAAAAATTGGATCAACAATTTTCAAAATTTTTTGACATATTCAAGAAGCTTACAATTAATATCCCTTCTTGCTGAGGCTTTGGAACAGATGCTAAGTTATGTCAAATTTATAAAAGAAGTTTTAAATAAAAAAATGAAGTTTGTAGATAATGAGATTGTTGCACTTAGTGAAGAATGTAGTGCAATAATTCAGAAAAAGCTTCCTCAAAAACTCAAAGATCCTAGTAGCTTTACCATACCTTTTGTAATTGGAGAAAAATTTTGTGGAAAAGCCTTATGTGATTTAGGAGCAGGAGTTAACCTTATGCCACTATCTATATTCAAAAGGTTAGGCTTAGGAGATATTTCTCCCACTACTATTACCCTACAATTAGCAGATCGATCTATCACTTATCCTAAAGGGGCTATAGAAGATGTGTTGGTTAAAGAGGTTAAATTTATTTTCCCTGTTGATTTTATTGTATTAGATATGGAAGAAGATAAGGAAATTTCTATTATTTTGGGAAGTTCCTTCCTTGCTATCGGGCGAGCAATGATAGATGTGCAAACAGGAGAAAATAATGGGAGTGAATGATCTAGAAGTTACATTTAATGTGCTCAAAATAATGAAGTATCCTGATGGAAAATGTTATAGAATGAATATCATTGATGATATGATTATTAATTATTTTCAAAAAAGATGTGAAGTCAAATTGGATCAAAAAGATTAAGACATTTTAGAAGAAAAAGAACAAGCAGTTGAGACTGAAAGAGATTTTGAAGATGAATCAAATGAGATAATTACTGAGGATTCAAATTATGTTGAGAAAAATTATGAAATTTTAGATGCTATTGAAAATAGTATACCTCTGATTCCATCTATTGAAAAACCTCATGAACTTGTGAAGAAAGTTTTACCTACTTATCTAAAGTATGCATATTTAAGGAACTCATCTACATTACCAGTTATTATATCCTTAGATTTAACTACAGAACAAGAAGAAAAATTATTGCAAATATTAAAATCATTAAAAAGTCTTTGGATGAACATCAGCTGATATTAAAAGAGTCAGTACTTCAATCTGTATGTACTGATTTCTGATGAAAGATAACCATAAGCCTAGAGCTGATCCTCAAAGGAGATTGAATCCTATAATGAAAGAAGTAGTTAAAAAAGAAATTCTAAAGTTATTGGATGTTGAGATTATTTATCCAATTTCATATAGTTTTTGTGTTAGTCCTATTCATTGTGTTCCTAAAAAAGGATGAGTGACTTTGGTTGAAAATGAAAGGATGATAAGGCAAGTTTCTGGATGGTGAATTTTTATTGATTATAGAAAATTAAATGCTAACACCAGAAAAGACCATTTTCTCTTACCTTTTATGGATCAAATGTTGGAGAGACTAGTAGGACACCGTTATTTTTGTTTTTTAGATGGATATTTTGGATACCACCAAATACCTATTGCTCCTTATGATTAAGAGAAAACAACTTTTAATAGTTCCTATTAAACTTTTGTTTTAGAAGAATGTCATTTGGATTATGCAGTGCCCATACAAATTTTCAAAGAAGTATGATGTCAATTTTCTGTGATTTAATTGAAAAAGTAATTGAAATTTTTATGGTTGATTTCTCAGTCTTTGGGACTTCTTTCAATTTATGTTTAGATCATTTAACAAGAGTTCTAAAATGCTGTGAAGAAATAAACTTTGTTCTCAACTGGGAAAAATGTCATTTTATGGTTGCAGAAGGATTAGTGACTTTGTTCTCAACTGGGAAAAATGTCAATTTATGGTTGCAGTAGGATTAGTGTTAGGGCATAAAATTTCTGAAAAAGGCATGAAAGTTGATCCCGCGAAAATTCAAGTCGCGAAAATTTAAGTTATTGTCAAATTGCCACCTCCTATGAATGTGAAGGGACAAAGAATTTTTTTAGGACATGTTGGTTTCTACAGCGTTATATTAAAGATTTTTCAAAAATTTACAAGCCCTTATGCCAACTTTGATGAATGTTTATATGCCTTTAACTTATTAAAAAAGAAATTAATTACTGCACCTATTATTATTTTGCATGATTAGGCAAAAAATTTTGAATAAATTTGTGATGTTAGTGATTATGCTATAGGGGTTGTTTTAGGACAGAGATATGAAAAAATGTTCAAGGTTATATAGTATGCTAGTAAAATCCTTAATGGGGCTCAAATTAATTACACTACCTCTGAAAAGGAATTATTAGCTATAGTGTTTGATTTTTATAAATTCAGATCTTATCTTATTAGAACCAAATGTATTGTGAATATTGATCATTCTGCTATAAAATATGAAATGATGAAGAAGGATGCAAAACCATGACTAATTAGATGGGTCCTTCTAATGCAAGAATTTGATTTTCAAGTTGTGGATGGGAAGGATACTGATAATCAAATAGCCACATCGTATTGCCACAACTTGTCATCCTAAGACCAGTGGTTTAACAGAAGTATCCAATCGAGAAATTAAAAGAATATTAGAAAAAAAATGGTAAATCCTAAAAAAAACTGATTGGTCTGCTACACTTGATAATGTTTTATGAGCCTATAGGACTATTTATAAAACACCTAAAGGAATGACACCATATAAGCTCATATATGGAAAAACATATCACTTGTCATTTAAGTTATAACATAAAGTTTATTGGGCAATTAAAGAGTTTAATTATAATTTAAAAGATGTTGGAGAGAAGTGATTAATGCAATTAAATAAGATTGATGAATTGCGTAGTGAAGCTTATGAGAATAACAAAATTTATAAGGAGACAATGAAATTTAGGTATGATCAGAAAATTTTGAAAAAGCATTTTGAGCCTGGGCAAGAAGTATTGCTTTATAATTCGAGATTAAATTTATTTCCAAGCAAACTTAAATCCAGGTGGTTATGACCATTTATTGTGGTAAGAGCAAATCCATATGGAGCTGTTGATATTGAAGATCAAAAAACTAGGAGAGCGATTAAGGTAAATGGACACATATTAAAAGCGTACATGAGTGGAGAGGGTCCTGCATTTGAATAGATCCTAATGTTGGGTCAATCCTGATTAAAACATTGGTTATGTCGGGCTGACACGTTAAACAAAGCACTTTGTGGGAGACAAACCGTAGTTATCTGTGTGATTTAGATTTTAATTGTTGTTGTGATGAGTTATATATTGTAATTGTGAGTCTTTTATGATTTTGTTGGCACCAAATATTATTATATTAAAGGATTTGAAGTGTGCAAGAAAGAAATTTGCAAATTGAATATGTTGGTTTGGCGCTATAGAGCCAGATCTGGTGCTATAGCACCACAGTTTGAATAACTCCTTTAAACTGCCAAAAATTTTGTTTCCTTTCTTCTTCCTCTATATAAAACAACCTAGGATGGGATTTGAAGTATCCCTACGACATTCCTAAGTATTTTAAAGAGATTTAAGAGTGGAAATTTCATTAGAGAGATCATGGAGAGTAATGGCAATGAAAGATTTGAAGATAAGAAGTTGGTGCATAAGGATGATCAAACCTACTTCAATAAATATCTTGCATTAAGTCTGGAGCAACTCATGGACAAACTTGAGAAGATTGAAGGTGAGATTTCTCTTTTGCATAAAAAGTTTGAAAAATTGTTCCATCAATACGAGCATATGGATTGGCATTTATTCATTTGAAACTGCAATTCAATAGTTTGGCTTGTTTCCAAAATAGTCAAGTGACCATATATGGCAGAAACAAGTGGATCGACAATAAATTTGCTAAGAATTTCCTCATGCTCCATCTACCATTCCTACCATCAAAATTATTTGGTGAGTGAAATGGAGAATATCACCACTGATCAAGAGTGATCCTAAAGGATGTTTTTATATAGATGAACATCTGATGATGTCTATGTGGTTGTGTCGTATGCATTGAATCTATAATTAATATAAGAAAACAAATTCTGTTTTGTTGTGAAAAATTGTCCTTATGTATTCATATTGAAATTTGCGAATTTGAAATTTTGGAGTTACGACGAACTCAATAACTATAGATGTGGTCGTTAAAACATGAATAATAACCTTTCAACATTCTTGATTTTCTGTTACCTCTTCAAATATAAATTTTTTTTTTAAATCTGGATGGGTATGAATGACGCTATAGCGCCACTTTTGGGCACTATAGTGCTATTCATCAGGCTATGCAGGGCGCTATAGTGTCACTGCCTGGCGCTAGCGCCGAACTAACCCATGAGTCATTTGAAGAGCCCGGACCACGGTTTTCACCATTTTCAACCTTGGTTCGTCTCCTTCCTCCATTTTTTCACATTTTGCTCCCCTAGGGTTTCTTGCTCCCCTAGGGTTTCATTTTGTTTTTGATTGGCTTGGAGTTTGGCCTCCAAATTTTGGATTTCTTTATCTTTGGGTAAATCTTCACCTTGGCTTTGAAAAATTTTGATTTGACAATGCATTTCATCCATACTGTTGATTAGGCCAAAAATTTTAAAACTTGATGAAAATAGTGTGAAATCCATGGTTGAATGATTATTTATGTTTATATTGTGTTTTTAGGAGCCTTTTGAAGTTAAGTTTGTCATACATTAGAAAATGAATAAGGTAGATTTCCTTCTACTTAAAAGAAAGGAAACAAAAATGGCATATGTTGCTTATTGCTAACATTAGATTGAAAACAAATAGCATATAGAAATAAAAGTAATGCCCATTTAGAAGAATATCAAATATGCAAT
Organism: Phalaenopsis equestris; assembly: GCF_001263595.1. Lineage (NCBI taxonomy): Eukaryota > Viridiplantae > Streptophyta > Magnoliopsida > Asparagales > Orchidaceae > Phalaenopsis > Phalaenopsis equestris. The sequence continues at coordinate 1,855 of NW_018165309.1, read as the reverse complement.
AAATTTGAAATCCACAAAACAAAGAACAAGTATTGTTTCTTTGTTATTCCAAATATCAATAATTTTTTTCATATTTCTAAAAAATTAAAGAATTAGAAGGCATATATACGACTCAAAATCCATTCATTCCGTCCTCCTTCAACACTAGGGAGAAACCGAAACTATTCTTCCAGCATCATCACATAAAAACAGAGCAAAGACACTGGACAACCATGTCTTCTATGCAAAGACAGAACCCGCAAAGAACAAGACCATGAAAAACAAGTAGAGATATGAATCCAATCGAAAATGGTTTTCATGGAGACGTCAAAGAATAAATTAACAAAAAAAAATTGAGTAGAGTTGGGAGGAATCCACTCAAAATTGAATTTATTATACACAATCACAAAAATGACAAATGAAAAACCCACAAAAAATGAAGATTGTAGAAGGTACCTCCCTTTTAGCGAAAGAAAATCCTTCTCGATCAACCTCCACGCACAGGACATAAAAACTCGGTTATCAAGTGTCATGATGGGGTAAACATGACAAACAAATGTGAAGCAGTGTTCTATCAAACTATGAAACCACCAAAACGCCGCGCCAACAAGTAGAAAGTCTACATAGCTAATATTTTCTTAAATGATTTAAATTCAAGGAATATGATATCCATAAATATGGGACAACTAATATATCATGAAAAGATTCACTTCACCAAGCATAGTTCTCGATATAATATTTAAATTGAATATTTTCAAAATTAAATTTAGAATCTTCAAAAACTCTCAACAAACCTAAACATCAAAATAAGAGGAATCCAATGACAATAAAAGTGACTAGATTCGTTTCCAAACAAGCTCAAATCAAAGAATTGAAGCATGTTTGAATCTTTTATGGTGTTAATAGAAAGGTCTAATGATCTCCCTATCTTGCATTTTTATAGTTAAATTGAGCAACCATACATGAGGAATACAATGAGCCCAATATCCCATAATATTAAGTTTATTAAGATATTTTATAATAAAAAATGTGAAATTTACGTACATACCACACAATTCTTATGTATTTACATATCTGACACCTAAAGTTTCATAATTACATGTATAACACTTTGATGTTAATTTTTGAGTAGTATGTAAGTAAATACGAAAGTTTAATTACTTCAAGAGAGAAAAGCCTAAGATCATCTCCTTTCTTACATGAAAAACTACGTTCGGTGTAAACGAGCCGAACACGAGTGAGCCTAGGCTCAGCTCATGCTCGGCTCCTTTATATTTCGAGCTCAAAAAGTATGTTCTTGTTCGTCTCGTTTGCTTAGCGAGCCGAACACGAGTCGTTCACGAACAAAGAGTCGTTTTGACAACCCTAATCACATAACCATAAGATGTTAAGCATTGAGACAATATTTAAAACATCGTTTGAATCTAATTTAACAATTTTTATTCTATTTTCTTCATTAATACTTTTGATTGATTATAAATCTTTGTAGCCTTGTAGTCAATTAATTTTTTTTTAAAAAGACTACTCATCAAAGATATGTGTATAATTGATTAGTAGTATTTCGAGTCAAAACGAGCCAAAACACTAACGAACAAATATTAGTTCGTGTTCGGCTTATTAACTTAGCAAACGAGCCGAACACGAGCTTCTTAACGAGCCGAACACGAGCTGTTCGCAAACAACGAGCTGTTTTGACAGCCCTACAGCCCTACCAGTAAAGGTACTTTTCTAATTTATTTTTCATAGGGTACAATTTTATCTTATAAAACCCTCATGATGCACGCTTTTCATGATGGACGCTTTCAAATAATTAATTAATAATAATAATAATTCATGGTCCTTCCGATTACATGAGGAGCTGCAGCTTCTAAGTTCC
>NW_018165308.1:32906-33846 GCF_001263595.1 Phalaenopsis equestris | reverse complement strand
TATTGACTTTAATGGGGAAGAGATTCTTTAAATATAGTCATCCAGGCAATGCAAGATATCTCCTCCAAAAAGCATGACAGTGGGACAAAAAGTCTACTCTGAAAAAGCATGACAACGACACAAAAAATCTCCTCCATAAAGCCTAACAACAATGCAAAAATTCTTCTTCATAAAATGTGAAAACAATGTGAAAAGTCTACTCAGGAAAGCACGATAGAAGTACAAAGATTCCTGTCCAAAATGTGTGGCAGCAACATGACAAATCTCCTCTGAAAAGTAATCAACAACACGAAAGAAGAGCCTTGTTGATGACACAAATAGACTGAGTAAGTTCACAGATTTCCTTCTGGGAGCCTCGTTGATTGCACGAAGAGGTTGGGGAACTATTTTTTACTCTTCTTTCTAGCCTATTTATATGCTTAAAATGGTTAAAATACCAATAAAAAAATCTAAAAATAATCCAAGATTTGACACACAGATCATTAACGTGGTCGACTATAGTCCACCTGATTGCTCCTACCTTCTGTTGTACAATCCCACATCCTCCAAATTGTTGACAAGGTAGTCCACCGTCCATGCCCACAGATCACTAATGGGGCCCTCTATTGTCCGTCGGATTATTCCTGCCTCCCTTCATCCAATCCCAAATCTCAGAATAGCTAACATTGTACTCAATCGTCCATGTCCTCCAAACACCGCCATCCGTCGCCACCATCAATGGCCTCCACATCTAACATTTTTGTCGGTGCCAGGGCTACGCCCCCCATCCTCCACAAAAGGCACCTTTTTAAGCTCGGTCTCTGGCCACCGTCGCCACTCTCGTCACAGCCTCTCAACACCACGCTGCCTTAATCAATCTTCAGTCGTTGTCGCCTTAGCCAACTCGGATCATAGGCCTCCGAACCTTTGGCTACCTCTGGTCGTCGGCTGCCCACTCTAG
>NW_018165308.1:30699-31145 GCF_001263595.1 Phalaenopsis equestris | reverse complement strand
ATATTTATATATATATATATATATATATGTTAGAAACGGTGGAGCCTGGTCCACTATACTTGGGCAGTTACTTTGCTTTGGAGAGTCGCATCTCTTCACAAATAACTACTCCCGCCTTCCTCTTGTGAAGTGAAGCATTTCTTCGCTCCCTCGTGTTTGTGATAAAAGTTTCGGATGGCTTTCCTTGGGTTTAGTAGTCACGATTTGAGTTCTTCTTCGGTTTCCTCGAGATAGAGGAAGGTTTCTTTGGGGCAGAGGAAGAGAAGTGCAAGGAATAGCAATTCCTTGCGGCAGAAAGAAGAAGAAAGAAGAAGAAGATTGTTCTCCCTAGGCTTCTTCTTGGTGGCTTGTGACAGAAGAGAAATTGGTCTTCTTCAGTGTATCTCGGTGTAGAGTTTTCTTTGTTGTATCTCGGTATAGAGAGTGAAGAACAAAGAGAGAATAAG
>NW_018165308.1:28059-30680 GCF_001263595.1 Phalaenopsis equestris | reverse complement strand
AAAAAGAGAGCAACGAAGAGTGAGAGATTCCTCTTGTAAGTCGAGATGATCAACTGGTGTAAATCCCTCAATTAGTGAAATCCTCTGCAACTTCGTGGACGTAGGCAATTTGCCGAATCACGTAAATCTGTGTGTTCCGCTGTGTTACTGTTATCTAATGTGAATTTTCTCATTCTATTTTTTTGCTTTCATCAAATATCGCTCTCATTGTTTTTTCTATATATATACCACAATAACTGGTATATCTCACAACAATTATAACAATTATATGTATCTCCGTATTAAAAGTTATGCTTATATATTTTTAAATAAATAAATAAGATGAAATATCAGATAAATATTTAGATACATAAATTTTTGGGTATGGCTCATATACGATAAAAGGGTCAGATGCTGGAGCGTAACGGAGCGAGCCAGTAGAGCTGAGCGGAAGAATCAGTTCAATCGGGAGAGTTTCGTTATGTCAAGGTGCACTTGATGAAGAAGTTATTCAATTTGAAGATGACGAAATATGTTTCTGTTGCTCAACACCTGAATAATTTCAATATTATCACAAATCAATTGTCGTCTGTGAAAATCGATTTTGATAATGATATATGTGCACTGATCTTGTTGGTTTCATTGTCAGATAGTTGGGAAGCCATGAGGATAGCAGTTAGCAGTTCTGTAGGTAAATCTAAACTGAAATACAATGATATTTGTGATTTGATTTTGGCTGAGGAAGTTCGTATGAAAGATTCTGGTGAGGCCTCAGGTTCGAGTTCGGCACTGCATGTTGATTCAGAGGAAAGCAGTTAGCAGTTCTACAGGTAAATATAAACTGAAATACGATGATATTTGTGATTTGATTTTGGCTGAGGAAGTTCGTATGAAAGATTCTGGTGAGGTCTCAGGTTCGAGTTCGGCACTGAATGTTGATTCAGAGGGAGATGGCATGACAGGAACTCAAGTATAGGGAGATCAAAATCAAAGTTTAGTAAGCAGGCAACCTGCTGGAATTGTGACAAGGCTGGCCACATAAAGAAAAACTGCAGAGATTCTAAGAAGATGGAGAATGATAGCGCAAATGTGGTATCTGAAGAATTACATGATGCACTATTATTGACAGTTCATAGTTATGTTGAAGACTTGATATTGGATTTATGGGCTTTGAATGTGGTAGGAAATCTACCAAAGGCCACAGTGCAGGGCAGTGAAGTTAAGGAAGTGAAGAGAAAAGTGGGTCTGGAGCACCCATCCATATTGTTCCACAGACAAACGTTGAAGAACCACAGAACTATGAAGAAATCTTGCAAGATGAAAGTTCGAGCAAATGGGAGCTGACAAAACTTCCACCAGGGAAGAAGACATTGCACAACAAGTGGATGTACCAGGTGAAGACTGAGCTAAGAGGCACAAGGCTAAAATTATTGAAAAAGGCTTTCAGCAGAGGCAGAATATTTCTCATGCAGTAAGAGTTGTAAGAAGAAACAAGAGTGACCTAGGAAATAGCTTGGAGGTGCAAAATTATGTGGAGACTGTTGATTTGTTGACTGAGGGTGTTACTCTTGAGAAACTGAAGTTGTGCATAACTTCAGTTGGTCTTCTGGAGTGAAGACAGATGCTTTGAGTTGTAGAGGTGGATGATTCAAGGTGGAGGATATATGCGATGCCGCTAATGGAGGAGATCAATTTGAGGAAGGAGATATTGTTGCCCGTGTATCGGTCTCCCAGTCCATGTGGGAGAATTGTTAGAAACGGTGGAGCTCGGTTCACTATGCTTGGGCGGTTACTTTGCTTTAGAGTGTCACACATCTTCACAAATAACCACTCCCGCCTTACTTTTTTTGTGAAGTGAAGCATCTCTTCGCTCCCTCCTGTTCGTGATAAAACCTTCGGATGGCTCTCCTTGGGTTTATTAGTCATGCTTTGAGTTCTTCTTCGGTTTCCTTGAGATAGAGGAAGGTTTCTTCGGGGCAGAGGAAGAGGAGTGCAAGGAGGAGCAGTTCCTTGCGGCAGAAGGAAGAGGAAGAAGAAGAAGGAGAAGATTGTTCTCCCTAGGCTTCTTCTTAGTGGCTTGCGGCAAAAGAGAAATTGAGTTTATTTCTCTTGTAAGTTTGTCTTCTTCAGTGTATCTCGGTGTAGAGTTTTCTTCGGTGTATCTTGGTATAGAGAGAGAAGAACATTGGGAGAAGAAGAGAAAGAGCAACGAAGAGTGAGAGATTCCTCTTGTAAGTCGAGCTCATCGACTGGTGTAAATTCCTCAAGTAGTAAAATCCTCTGCAACTCCGTGGAGGTACGCAATTTGTCGAACCATGTAAATATGTGTGTTTCGCTGTGTTGTTCTTTTCTAGTGTGATTTTTCTCATTCTATTTTTCGATTCATCGATCGCTCTCATGTTTGATTTATATTTATACCACATCAACTGATATATCTAGATATTGCAACTACAACAATATATATTTCTGATACAATCTATAACAAGATAAGAATAATTTTACTATACATATTCGTGACTTTACTGTCATTTATTATCCTTCAGCAAAACTAAATTATTAGAAATTTTCAATAAAATCAATAATACATGCTATAAAATTAGCTCCATTATAATATAAAATGTGTGAGAGTATGCTGAAAAAAA
>NW_018165308.1:21320-27959 GCF_001263595.1 Phalaenopsis equestris | reverse complement strand
ATAATATAAAATGTGTGAGAGTATGCTGAAAAAAAAATCGCAACTAGTATAAAAAAAAAGTTGAAATTTGGACCCAAAAATGAAAGATTTTGAAATTTTCGATATTTAAATGAAACAAAAGGAAATAATTTAATGATCCAGTTAAATTTGACTTAAATCAAATATCATCCGAAAAGAGTTCGGATTAAATCATGCAAGTAGTGAGCCATTGGATGATTATAATAATGGTTATCTCAAATGATATGGAACGCAAAAACTTAATGCATAAAAGATAAAGTTGAAGGATGGAAGGAACTGACGTCATCAATGGTAGAGAAAAGCTTAGAAGTGAGCTGCTTGAGAGCCGTCTTCTCCTCCTTGGGCTTGGCTGCGATGACAGTGTTGAGATCGTAGCGGAGATAAGATGCTTTGAGGCGGAGGTCGTTCTTCACATACGGCCATTGCTTCTTGTCAATAAGCTCCTTCACATTCAGAATGTCTTTAGCCGACTCCTTCGCTCTCTTTGCAGCTTCGGCTGGAGTCAGGGCTTGTATGTAGAATCGATCTTTTAATGGCAAATCCAGGTCCCTTGGCTCGTCAGAGTTGAGCGTCCCGGCTGTTGGATTTACCCAATCATCATTAATAATTAACCCCCAAAAAAAATCATTAATTTCAAGCTTTTTTTTTATCAAAATGACAAATCTTTATGAGAGTTTGATATTCATTGATTTTATATCCTTGGTGTAACACCACTCCCGTATAAAATTGGACAAAATTGGAGAGAACCGTCTTAGATGATTTGATCACATTAAACGTCGGTCATCTAATGATCCGATTAGAATAGTAGATATATTAGATTCAACTTATGTTAAGAAAGGCAGAACTAGACCAAACATGATTTGAGCTTATTGTAAAAAAAATATATTTTTAATATGTTACAATTAAATGAAAATATGACTCAATATGGAATAAATATTGTGTTTGGACATGCTTGCGTTGAGCATCACGCAATCGTATATCTTATTTGTGATTGACATGATGCCCCATAAATATCCAAACATAATTTTTTTTCCTCAATAGGAGTCAATTGAGAAAAAAAATTCATGTAGCCAGGCTTGCTGTTGAAAACATTATAGATGAAGTCAGGAAACTTACGGAGACCGCCTGAGGGCGGTGGGGGAGGGCCAATCTTGATAGGTTTTGCTTCGGCGAGAACATTATTTACTATAGCAACGCCGGTGAGGCCTGTTGTAAAAAGCCCAAGCAAAGCGCGACGGCCGCTCAGGCTTTCGCCCTCCACCCGCTGCGCTTGAGCCTTGATAAAGCCGAGCCCCGACCGACCACCGCTAGAAACACACAGGTTCGCCGGAGCCTCAAGGCGACTTCCTCCGCTGAGCTGGAGGCTTCCTTCCAGAACCTTCTGCGAGGATCCACGTAAGCCGGCCATTGAAGCCATTGCCTGAGCCATTCTTTCTGCTCTGGTGATCCGGAGTGAGTTGGGGAGGGAGTGGAATTTAGTCGGTTTTAATCGGAAAAAAGATGGGAGGCCTTATCTTCCAGATTTGGCTTGGATAAGTTGTGAGCCATTGGATGGCAGACACGTGTTTGAACGTGTGGCTTGAGCGTATTTCGAGCAGGATTGTGTTTGCCGATGGCCAATTGAAGATTGACACGTGGATATCATGACTTTTGAGTGAAGAGCTCATTTTAATTTTATTTAACAAAAACTTGTTGGGCTCAATTCGTACAATAAATATAGAGGCATTTGCATGCGTAACACCCAATTGGTGTGATAGACGTACGCAGCGATGTGTACCATATTGAGGTTATGCCGATGGTACAAAGGGATTACATCTACGGTATAACCTCTTGTAACCTCCATGTAACCTTCTGAAACTTACTTGTAACCTACTAATAAATTCTTAATATATGATAACAGAAGTGCAAAACTTATTTTAGGTTACAGGTAGGTTATAGAATGTTACAGAGATGTTAAAAGGGGTTATATCGTGGATGTAACCCCCTTGTACCCTCGGTATAACCCAATATCGCACGCAGCGCTGTCGCACGCAGCGCTGCGTACGTCGCGCTGCGTACGTCTATAACACGCAATTTTTTTCCCAATTTCCTAAGGCTCTCTTTAGGATCATTTCCTATTTTGCATTTTTTTTATTTTTCAAAAAAAAAAAAACAAATCAAAAAATAATCTTTGTTTATTCTTTTTTTTTTTCTTTTTTCATTTTATTTTTAAAGCACATGAAACATTTTCAAAATTTCAAAAACATATAAATTATGTTTTCACCGTTTTAAAATCCTATTTTTCAGAGCTATATCCTAAAACCTTAAATTAGCTTAACTATCATCGGTCGAAATCAAATGACCAATGTAAGCCATTAATCTACTACTTCACTTTTAAACTTGCTTAATTAACTCATTAATAAATTAAAAGGATTATAAAAATTACTAAAATTCAACCAATTAATAAAATACTTAATTAAACTAATAATCATCTAATTAAATCATTAATTATTTAAATTGAACCTAAATGAATTTAATTAATTCATAATTACTTAATTTAATAATAAATATACTTAACTAGCTTAATAATTAATAAATTAAAACCACAATAATTCAAATAAAATATTAATCATTTAAAGTTAATAATAATAAAATTAAAATCTTAAATTATTTTAACATATCATTAAATATATAGATAATTGAATAAAATATTAAACAACTTAATTAATATACTAATTAATAAACTAATTAAATAATTAACTAAACTTATTGAAACTTTGATTAATCCATAAAATTTAACAAACTTATAAAACTTTCAAATCAATTAAAACTTCAATTTAACAAAATATTAACTTAAATAAATAAATAAATAGTTTTGTTTTAACAATTCATCAAAAAATTAATTAACAAGTTAGTAGTTAAATATTCAAAATTAATAAAAAGTTTTAACAATTCATCAAAAGATTAATTAACAAGTTAGTAGTTAAATATTCAAAATTAATTTACAAGTTAGTGGTTATTAATTAAATAGTTTCAATTAATTAACATGTTAGTAGCTAATGCAATTTAATTATTTTTTAAAAAAAGAATAGTTTTCTTTTTTAAAAAATAAAAAATACCAATTTTTTTAGATTTTTTTTTTGAACATATAAAACATACAGTACTAAACGTGCTTTTTAGAAATAGAAAATAAAAAAAAAGAAACAAAATATACCGAAAACAAAAATAGAAAATAGAAAGTGTCCCCAACATGTCCTAATTATTTCCATCTCTAAGAGTTAAAATTTAATTTTATATTGACCACCCAAATCTTTCATATGATATAAAAAAGGCAACTACTTTAAATTTCAAAAAGTAAACACGTCTTTTCATGCTTAAGATGACATGTACATAAAAATTGAAGCTTAGGTGTTAGAAATGTAAATACATAAGAATTGATTGGTATGCATGTAAATTTGCCTTAAATATATAAATTAGTTCTACATGAGCTAAAAAAATCTGAAATATAATTGATAAGTCAAGCAGAAAAGTGGGGATAATTAGATACATTCCACTCAAAATATTAATTTTTACAAAATGATCACACATAGCATTTTTTAAACTATTGAATTCATGTCTTATGATCAACTAATTAGAAATTAAATATATAGATTGGAATTTATTATGAATTTAAATATTGGATTGATAGTTTGAAAGAAAAAAAAATAAGCATGTGGGGCAGTTGTTTTGTAAATAATAATGTTTCGGGTGCATTGTATATGATTAATGTCTCAAAAGAATGGAATGAAAAATCAAAACAAGGAAAAAAGAGGGAAAATTTTTCAATCAACTCAAAGGCATAAAAAATTTTATCAGAGAAATGAATCAACTAAAACAAAAACTAGTTGAAGACCAATAAGAAGTGTCAATGATCTCAATGTCATATACTCAATTTATCTAATAGAATAGATACCTTTCATAAGTACTCATAAGGTTTAAAAATTTTTTTTGATCATAACTCATGTAAGAGATTCCGTGGGAAAAATAAGATAGAGAAGTGAAATTGAGTAATAACCAACAATAGGAAACAACACTAAGCATGTACCAAAAAACTATTGAGAGCCCAACTTTAAGAAAACATAGTCTTTTAACAGATTCTATCCTCTGCACATAAGAACAATTTTGAAAGGATATTTTAGTAGCAACTAATATATAGAGTTGTTAAAAAATATAAAACTCGAAGAGAAAAAAATACGTAAAATTGATTAAAGCAATTTAAACCTAACAGAAGATCTAGAAGAAAAACTGAGGATCACTATTATCATATCATCATATGGGCCAACAAACTAAAGTTAAAAATGCAAAAGAGGACATCTATTAGAATTCCAAAGGGTTCAAAAATTTTTCATCATTGCGCTTACAAGAAATCTTTAGATAATGAATAATACTAGCAACATAAGAAAAATCACATATAACATCTCGCAAGCAAATTGAGAGCCCTAAAAGAAAGAAATATTTTAAGTTGATTTATTTTATGAGGACGCCAAAAGTGTATGGTATTCCTTAAAATTATTGTGGCAATAGTGACCAGTGCATACCATAAAAGATATTATAGTTTATGAGAATATCTATAGTTGTCATGCCATTTTTTATTGCTAGCAAGACATATTTTTAGATGCAGATTAGGCATCAAGAAGGCGTGGGTATGTGATTATGTGTGCATATGTCAATAACCAACTTTTTGTGCAGGATTAAAAATACAATTTAAAGTAATATAATCAACTTTCCATAAAATCTAAACAATGCTAATTATATGCCAAAAGTTATTCATGTTAGGGGAGGTTGTCACGATTCTAGTAGTAGTTAAGAATATGAGAGGAGAGTTGAACCTTTGTATTAGAAGTGAGAATGTATATAATGTAAGTATTAATAGCTTTAATCATGGATTTTCCATGTAGCCATGGAAACTAGAGAAATGAGAAATTAATGATCAAAAGAAAACACTTGGCTTCATTTTGTAAGTTATAGTGATCTTACATAAATTACTTAAATGCGATATATTTTTTTTAAGGGTTGCCCATAAAGAAGCGCATTTGCTTTAAAATCATCCATTCAAACTATTATCTCCACAAATAAATCTTCAAATCTAGGCATATTTATTAGAAATTTTTGCATTTTGATAGTAAAGATACCCAAAATACTTTTGATTTTAAAAGAGCATATATTTTCTCAGTAGACCCTGTGAAGCATTAATATTAACATGAAATATAACTCTAAGATAGATGATAGAGTTGGACAACCTTTTGATGAAATGAAGTACTGAGATTTTCTATTAGTTTCGGTGTTAGGTCTAAAGATTTGATGTCGATATTTTGGTGGAATGCTAAAGGATTTATGTGGGAATGGTGGCTAAAATACTAAGACCAGCCTATATTAGGCTCTTTTGGGTTGATTTGAACTCACTTTTGCAAAGTGAGTTAAGACTATGTAAAATGGATATAAATGATTATTGGTGCTTAGCTTAGAATGTGACTTATGATCTGGAGTATATGAGTGATTTTGGATGAGTTTACAATGGTGTTGAGGGATAGGGAATAAGATTAGACTTTAATATGCTCTTGCTTGACCAAGGGGTTGGAAGGGTTGTGAGGTTTTGTTTGCTAGTTTGTTGATATTATTAGAAGCTTAGGACACAAATGAAGAGTCGTGAAGAATTTAGGAGGCTTGTTATGGAGAATTAATGAATAACTTAAAAGAAAAGCAAAGAAAAATATATAATCTCACCAAGGAAAAGGCAACACTTGCAGCTACCAAACAACAAGAGAAACAATTCTCACTCAAACATTTTATTCAATAATTAATCAAAAATGTTACATATTATTCATATTTATAGGGATTACAATGATAAAAAATTAATAAAATGAGAAGAAAATTTTAAAAGGTGGTAGGTGGTCATTAATGGAGGAAGGTTCTAATCATCTTCCTAATTTATTATTTTTTTATGATTCTTCATAAAAGCCTCTAAGTTTGAAAATTCAAAATTTATAGAAATAAAAGTTGAAATATAATAATAAAATGCAAATTTAAATATTTCTTCTTGTTGACCTTAATTTTTGTTGAGGTTTAGTTTTTCCTCTTTAGTAGGCTAGGGTCTAGCCATAGGACTTTTCCTGTTGACTATTCCTAGAAAACTAGACATGAAACCCTCACCACTAGAAATTCCAAATTTTTCTCTACTCAACTTGAAGTTCCACATGTTGCTCTCAACCTCTAAATACTTAGTAGGTAGAGTCACTGTGGGGGAAACTCAAGATCAGTCACCCTTAGGATTGCTGGACCTTAGGGTTGACCTTGGGTGTTGGTCTGGAGCTAAGGCACTCACTACACTTATCTGTACCCACAATCACTCACAACCCTGAACTCAAATTTCTAGCATAGATCCCTTGATCTTTTGGGATACTCATGTAGATGGTCCCCTAAACCTACTAGCCCTAGGGCTATGGTTTGGCTAAGACCACTATGTAGAGGACCCAAAATGGGGTTTACTTTGGTCCATGGCTTATTGGTGATGATTGGTACCTCAACTCTACCAAAATACTCATCTTGGCCTTTTACCCCTAAAACACCCCCAAATTACCAAAATACCCCTCTTGGACCCAAAAT
>NW_018165308.1:19523-20028 GCF_001263595.1 Phalaenopsis equestris | reverse complement strand
GACAGAACCCAATACACCTCCACACTCCACCAAACTTCAATTGCTTGTTCCCACACCTTCACAAGAGTGAAAGAAGAAAGAGCCCCATCAAATCCCCCTTCCATAGAGCCTCTACCATAGCTCTAGACCAACACCTGAAATCGAGCTTGGTCGAATTCGCACCTAGACTTCACACCAAGGCCAGGGACTCAATCCCTAGCCTCCTTGGACCCCAACGAACGTGCCAAGCATCTCTGATCGAAGCCTCCCTTCTCAGAGCAATGGTATAAAACTCCTCCTCCTCCCGAGCTTATTTTGATTCTGCATTTACTTAATCTTGATTTCATGGTACCTTAGTCGTATAGATGTGTCCTTCTCGCTTAGACGAGTCCATATGATCAAACTCAAAGCGATTTGGTTGATTCTAGGCCAAGATCTTAAGGTTTTAGTGTGGACGGACACGGGATCATTCTATCGGGGACGATGACGGGGAGCCGTTCGATCAAGCGTGTATCAAACGGATGGG
>NW_018165308.1:17730-18285 GCF_001263595.1 Phalaenopsis equestris | reverse complement strand
AGTAAAAATTTTAAAGGGTTATAATTTACCTTGGTCAAGTTAGAAATTTTCTTTGGAAAATCCTATTTTTGCATTAAAATAATTATATAAATTAAATTAAATTTTGAAAAATCATATTTTCTCCTCTGATGTCTCAATCGACCCATGAATGAGTTAGACCCATAATTTGAATTGAATTTGACAAATTATGAAGTGTTAGAGCCTTAGGGGCAAATGTGTAATTTTGGAAATTTTGCCTTAATTAACATTTAGGCTTAATTCAAGGAGGAAAAATTGGTAACCTCTAATCTTAATCAATTCATTTGATGTTTGAAACACAAAGGGGTTAATTGGTATAAACCAATCTCATCTTCTTAATTAAAATTTTAAATTATTAAAATTTGGAAGTTTATTAAAATTAAATGATCATGGACTTATGGGTATGACTTTTGAAGTCAATAATTAATCAATTTATTACCACTATTTTGATTTTCAAATAAAATTCAAATCATGAATCATGACCACTTAAAGCTTAACCCTTTTCAAAATTAAATAAGATACTCACCTAGGTCTTAA
>NW_018165308.1:13187-17482 GCF_001263595.1 Phalaenopsis equestris | reverse complement strand
TTTGATCGAGCCTCATCCTCAATTTTTGTGTTTATTCTTCTGGATAGATACAAGATTTAAGGTACAATGCTCTTTCATTTTAAACTATGAAAAATATGGGGTCAGTTTGATTTCATACTTCAACGTCCTTCCGAAGCGGGCGACGGGATTTCGATTCTAGCGACCGACAGCTTCTTACGGGCAACCCCACAAACAAACCAACCCCCGAAATAACGCCGACACTTCTTAATAGAGATCTTGTGATAGGTCTTGAATGGGGCCTTAATTGAACACCTTCGTGGGCTTTTTCATAGGATCTTATAAATGGGCATTAACACTCTTTGCTTGAGAGTTTGAATGTTGTCGGTTGTTAAAAGTGTTCAATTCAATTCAAGAATGTGATTTTGATTTAATTCAATTTGCATATAAATTTGATTTTTTAGAAAAATAGTATTTTAATTTTGAAAAATAATGTTTTAATTTTGAACATACGAGAGTGAACCGATGTCATATAGGTAATAGTTTAAATAAACAAGCACAATACCGCAAATGATGCATCTACCCCGAGGAATAGACACATCACTTACTAATGAGACTCAAATAAATAAACTGAAGAATTTATGACATCTGTCTGGTCTACGAACCATTTTTTATATAATTCAACAAGTTCCCCTATCTATATGAAAGATTAAATAGGACTTATATTACCTGGGTTCTTAAAGCTCTCTATAGAGACAGGCCCCTATAGTTAATTACATCTTAAATCACCGAGGTCACCTAAGAAAACTGTCGATTTAGATCAAAAAAACATTATCTTCAGAAATTTCAAAAGGGCGTGATTTTTCAAAGATCGGACCAAAAAGTATCAAATGAGAAAGACTCAAATTTGGAACATCATTATGGAATCTAAATGGAAAAAAAAACTAAGGGGTGTCACAGACTCTGAAGAGAACCTCAATGACCTCCCAAGTTATCCTATGGTTTGATTCAATTTCGAAGAGATATTATCAAGTGTTTCATCCTGTCAATTATTATTATTTAGGGCTTACATTTGTATGACACAATTACACAAGTAGTCTGGAGAATAAGAGGATTTATGTCATAACGAACAACAACCTTGGAATCCTAAAACAAGTTAAGGCTTAATTTGCACAACATAATTGTGCAAAGGCCTAAAGATGAGTTGATGATTTATGTTGCACTAGACAAACAACCTTGAAATCTTATGGATTGTGTTGTTTAATTCTACGAAAAGTTTTGTCATTGTAGATCAACTTGTTATTCTAGAATGATGCCCTTGTACCTAGCTCCAAGCTTCTCGGTGAAGTAGCAGTCCTAAAGTCTAAGGTTCAAAAGGTTTAAATGACAAGTTTTAGTTCAATCATTATGGGGGGTAGGGGAGTTAAAATTGATTAGAGTGACACCGGTTAGGATCTCATGGTCCCCTCGTTTTGGTACCACTATTTTCTTTTGAATTTGCTTAGTTCAAACGAGTTGTTAAGCTCATTTAAACTGGGGAGATCTCATTAGCAACCGTGGGTTACCTCATCTGCGGGACTCTCGTAAATTCAAAAGAACGTGTTATGAACGTGTTGTTTTGTTGTTTTTTTGAAAGTGTTATTATGAACTTGCAACAAAGCCAAAAACTTGATCCAAAGCAAAAACTAGGTAAATTCTTAATTTCAAAGAAAGTTTTCAAAGAAAGTAAGAATTAATTTCAAAGAAAGTAAGAATACAATTATAATATTTAATATGAGATACTACTTAAGTACATGTTGCGTTATCAAGTAATATAAGACTTTTTGTTTAAGCCCCGAATATTGAAACCACATGAAAAATATAATTTGCACTTTATAAAACAAGAAAAATTAGATAGTCAAAATTCTACTTAACAAAATTTTCTTACTTAAACTCTAGATACTAAAATAGGAATGAAATTTCAATTCTTTTTGTAATTTTTGGTAGTTAAAAATAAAGTAAGCAATAGACTAGCTTAACTAGAATATTTGCAAGATGAATGCAAAAGATGAATGCAATATAAATAAAATATGTTTTTCCTTATCATGAATTATAACAAGTATACAAATTATATTGTGGAAGTATTCTAATTGTGTTGTGCGAAATATGAGCAATTATAATCTTTACCCTTATTAGAGATGCTATAAAGAACATTTGCTAATCTATAGTTTGAATAGTCTTGAAAACAGGTTAGGTAAGGAAGATACTAGCTCTCACTCTAGAATTCCCTCTTCTCCCTCCACCTGGGGGCTAACATCTCATATCAAAACTTAAAATTCTAAATCAAATTGGGGGCTTTAGTCTGTCACTCTAAACTCCTCTAATTTTATACCCTTCAAATTTTATTTCCCTATTTATTTACACTCAACCCCATGAACTACATTCTCATCCATGAAATCAAATGTGATTCTTATCATTTGTTGACTGAGACAATACCATATTGGATCATTGGATCTTTACCATATTGGATCTTATATGTTCTCACAACAGGTATTAACTTCTTAATTGACCAAATCAAGAAATAAATGAAGTACAAGGTTTAAACCATCACAACTTCTTCCAACATTATAGTCTAATACTTCACACAACTTCCCTCCAATACTTAATCACTTATCATTTTAAAGAAAAAGATAAAAAAAAACTACTTAGAATTCATGGAGAAAACGCAACCACACTTAAGTTTGAAAGTAGAAATTATGCACACAAACAAGAAGTCTAAATTAAAACCAAATGTAGTTACAAAGATAAAAACTTATCTTAAATCTTCTCCACAAAATGTTTTAAAGTTCTTTTGAATCTCTTCCTTCACTTATGATCCCAATTTTTTATATGTAAGGATTTATGAAGTTGACACCACTACAACGCCAAGAACTTGATCCTTATATGAAAAAAAACTTGTGTAAAATATATATATAATTATAGGCAATTAATAATGAGATTCTACACAAGTATATGTATTGTTATCAAGTAATAAAAAACTTTCTATTTAAACTTTCTATTTAAAAAACTTTCTATTTAAGCCCCAAATATCGATCCCATGGGGAAGGTGTAAATTGACAATTATTAGTTTTACTAGGAAATTTATAGAAAATCAAACGAAATCACTGTCAATAATTTTGAATGTTGAGATGTTATCAAAACTAAAGTACTTAAATATTAGCAAAACAGAAATGCAAAGTTTAAAAAGTAAATACTAATCTACTAAAGAAATACTAATCTACTAACTATATTTATGTAATAAAGACTTTTTATGTGAAAAAGCATCATTCCCACTACAATGAGGTTCTGATGAAATGAGATGAGATAAATATTTATAATATGTATTGTGCCAAATAGGAGCAATTATAATTCTCTACCCTGATACAGTGCATAAAAAATCATTGGCTAATCCTAGGTTTAGTCCCTAAATCCGTGGCTAGGCTAGGAGGATACCGACTCCCACTCCAGAGCTCCCACTTCCCTTCACTTGAAAGTTAACTCTCGCTTTAGTTTTTAAACACTAAGACCGAATTGGGAATTTTAGTTTGTCACCCTAAAGATTCTCCAATTCTATACCCAACAAAGAATACCTATCTATTTATTTACACTTAATTCCATGAACGAACTTCTCCTCCAAGAAATCAAATGTGATCCTCACTCTGTTGTAGAACTCATACTCCATTTTCTGGATCATATGTTTCACAACATATTTTAGCAATTCAATTGGCCAAATCAAAATGTAAATTAATGTAAATTAAGTTTTGGAGTTGAAAAATTATCACAATTTATTTTATATTTTAATTTTGGCACATCGTATTTTCTCTTCATTTCACCATATCTCATAATAGGGAGAATGATAGAGAGAACTACTCAGATTTCATTACAAAGACACAACAAAACACAAAATTCATATATAAAAGAAAGTTCATACAGCACTAATAAATAAATAAAACTTATCTAAAACACTTTCTCGAAGCAAATCCCTTTTAGCCTTTCCTTACAAATGCAGTGAGAAGATATCTCTCACTTTTCTCCTTCTCCAACTCTCTTACAAAAAGTTTCACACTAAATCTCACCACACAAACTCTAAACTATAAAATAAAAATCACTAATGGACTCCAGTATGGTGGTGGAATGAAAAAGGATTATGAAGAATGGCAAAGCAAAAATGGAGCGTGGTGGAATGTATTGGAGCAAAAATGAGTCGCTTTCCTGATGAATTTCGACCCCATTTAAAGCCCAAGATCCGTTCTCCAAGAAGTGCCTCCAAAAACTCTTCAAAAATTGTCCAAATACATTGAACCTTCAAGAAATGGGGG
>NW_018165308.1:5316-13098 GCF_001263595.1 Phalaenopsis equestris | reverse complement strand
AAGGGGGGCTGAACCGCCTTTGGCACCGCCAGCACTGAGCAAAAATTTCAGCTGTTCTATTGTTCTGCGCCGTCCGTGCTGCCCTTGGCGCAGCCGGCTTTGAGTACTTCTTCAAAGACATCATTTTTACTCCAAATTCCATCCTCTCTTCTTCTTTTTTGCTTTAAGTCCTAAAAATCAACAACCTACAAAAAAAACATCAAAATACCTTCCATTAAGGTGCAATATCACAAAAAATAAGTATAAAATATGGGTCTAAAAATGCATATATTTTTAGTGTATCAACTCACAATACAAAATACATTAAAAATAAAAAGAAAAGGTGGGCGACGTCGGCGACGACATATGAGGTGTTTGGCACTGGTCGGTCTGGATGGATGACGATGATTGGCCTCTTCCATGGATTATCCAAGTCTTCTTTTAAAAAAATTCAAAAGGTTCCTTGGTATCTCTTCAAAATGTGTCATCATTCAATGAATCTTCTAGAAGTTTCCTCTTTTCAAAAGTAAATTGAATGAATTTTTGTGTCCATTAATTATTTCCCACATTTTTACCAAGGGTTGCTTCAAACACCTCTTAAAAAATTTGTCCAAATTGAATGAATCATCAAATAACTACTTCTGGCGCTTAAACGCGGGGTATCTGGCGCTTAGGCGTGGCTCTCTCTGTTTAACTGACATGTAAGCGCCAGTCCTGAGCACTTAGGTGCCTTAGTTCATTTTGACATCTTCTTCATTTTTGTTTCAAATTTGATCCTTTTTCACTCCTTTTACCATTTTTCATCCAATTGATTGTACCTGAAAGAAAAATATATAAAATACCTTTGATTAAAGCGCAATATGTCAAAAATAATTATAAAAATGTGTGCATAAAGACCATATATTTTAGGTGTATCATTACTTTGGTGTTCTTCTTCTTGAGGAAGTTGAAAAACTTCTTTTAGCTCTCTCACTGGAAGTTCTCCTAATTGCCTCTAGCCTCAAATGTCAAATGGCAGCCGTTGGTTCCAAAGCTTCTATCTAGTCCAGATATACCTCTTCTCTAAGAAATCTTTGATTGTTTGCTTTGTGAGGAATGGGCTGCTCCCCTCCTAATTTCCATTTTTGGGTTAAGAAACATGTAAAAATGGGTTGTTTGGTGGTTAAATAGCGTTGTCGGTGGAAATCCAAGGACCGCTTGGGTGAAATAGTGTGAACCAGATGTTTTGGCATGGTCACACTCGAGCCCCAACGTAATTACATCAGGCACTCTATTAGACTGGCATGGTCACACCCGTTTGTGGCACAGTCACGCCGCTGGTGACGATATGGGGCCGTGGTCACACCTCTCCTAGGCATGGTCACGCTGTGTTTGACCATTTTTTTCTTGGTTTTTTCATCCTTAAAATATGTATATTCATCACTTTTAACATGCACAACATCAACAAAAATCTTCCACAAGTGTAAATCCATGATAAATAAGTAAAATAATCGTGTTAAATACATGATAGAAAGCAGGTGAAATCACATAAATTAACTCATGTCAGAACATAGCAGATTATTCTTCAATACACACATAGCTTGTATCAATAAGCAATCTTCTTGTTCGTAGTAAGTTGCATAATTTAAAAATGATCTTTTTTCATTTGCATTATGTTTACACAATCAGAGTCATAACTAAGTTATTGTCCTTATATATATATATATATATATATGTATATATATATATCATATAATAATAAGTGTATACTACTCATTGTGGTAGTAAAAACTACATGAATAGTTGAATAATATTACTTATTAGTCTGCCAACTATTATAAATGATCTTCTAGTTGTTCATCAATCTCTATGTTACATGCATATATACAAACAAATTAGTTGACATGTTCAGTTACTCTATGCTAAGGTAAAATAAGAAGTTTTTGAAATTTGCACCCAACACTTTTCAAATGTTTTAACATTTCATCTATGTATAAACAAAAATTTGGCCATTTATCAACCTAGCAAGTGAAAAGACCTACATTAATTACAATCACTATAATATATAAACACAAATGGTAACTTTCATTCAATATCCGAAAAGTCATGATAACAAGAAGAGGAAGCAAACACAAAATGTGCAAAATATAAAATTTTGTGAATGAGAAAACCTTATTTTGCCAAGTATAAAATAAAAGTAAAAAAATATTAAAGGGAAATATTACTTGAAGAACCATTAGATTTAACTTATTAGGAAAGCTACATTTAGATCTCTTCGTTACAAAAACCACCATTCCATTCTGATACACAGATTAGGAATTTCATCAAATACATAGAAATAGAAGATTTTTTTTATACTTAAAATTTCAAGATTTTAGATATATCTCTAATATTAATGGGAGTTGAGTTTCACTCATAACAAAATGATAAGGTAACCTTTACATAACTCACTCACTTCAAATGTCAATATAAGTTGATAGACGTCTCAAAGATTATATAACATGGTTTTCCTAACTTCAATTATTGACATTATTAATACCAACCAAATAAATTGAAAACCATTCTAAATATATGAATGTGCATAGTGATTTTTATGTCATAATACTCAAATTCCTTTTTATGGTTGTTGTGATTTGAAAAAAACTAACATGAAACAACTCTTGACTATTTCTAGAGAAATTTACATACATAGAACTTAAGACTCTCATAATTGCATATCTAACACATAAAAATATTATTTACTTACATAACACTAAGAGATTATTTAATCTCACAAAATTAACTTAGATACATTCATTTATAATTGGTAGTCTTTTTCAGAAATTTGTCATTTTTTTCTTTGCAAAAACTATTTTTATCCATGGCATGAGATAAGTGACAAAATGAAAATTTTTTTACTAAGAGAAGTTTATAGCATTTTAAAGAGGGATCCACATAGTGACTCATGTGCTTAATCATAAAAATACATAAATTTGTAGCCAATTACATTCTTGATACATCATACATGTAAAATCAAAGTAGCTAGCATAAACGAAGCAAGAAATGTAAGACAAAGACGACCAACTCATGATAACGCCAAAGAACGAGTATCTTCTTCAACAAACTATATAACAAATATAATAAAAGCAGCCAAGACTTCCTTAGCTCCTCCCATTTCTAACAACAGCACACAATCAATCCATATCTCAAGCCTCATTTTAAACTCTCCTCTATCAACATGACCCTTCCAAATAAGAGAAAACTAAACTAAAAAAAAAAAGATCGAGAAAAAAGACAACCTTAAATCCTACGAGCTCTAAAATCTCAATTTTCCAAATCCAAGATTTAGTAATCCCTGTGGAAAATGGATTTGTAGGATTTAGAGGAGGAGGTCCACGTACTCCACCATGGTTTTGGGTAGGAGTGGGGCCAAAGGAGAAGGATAGGAGTATAGAGGAGGAGAAAGATAAGAAATAAGAGGGTTAACTTCCTTAATGGTTTCGAGTGCGAGTGGAATCAAAGAAGAAAAAAGATGAGCGTTCAAAGGAGGAGAAACACGGGAAAGAAGAAAGTTACATTCGATGCCTTCACAACTAGCTGTATCGGAAGGGTTTTGGTCACCATGAAGGAAGAAATGGTAAGCAAGGATTTACATGAAATAGAGAGTTTAAAACTTATAATTGGTTCACGTACTCTGTGAATGTAGTTTCACTTGAAATGAACGAGGAAGAAGAGCCTACTGTAAATTAGTTTTCCGCTTGATTTTGGACGAGTTCTTTCACAAAGCTTTTTGTCTATTATTAGATTTTATGATTCACCTGAATTTTTATTTTATTTTGAATTTATTAAATACCAAACAACATGATAAAAATTCATGTATTTACTTCACTTTACACTAAATATAATGGTAAAATTATGATGAGAAAATAAATTGTTATAAAGGTGCCTCAAAATTATAAATGTATTTTATTAAAAAGGTATATAATCTGATTATAAAAGGTAATTTTTTCATTATAATTTTTTTTAAAATAATTTAAAAATAATTTCTTAAATAAAATTTTGATGCGGTGAACCCATTGAGCCTTTATTGCCCGAAATCGTAAACGAAGGGCAATCCTGTAAAAGTACTTACTCAACAAAATAGAGGCTAGAGACGTTCCGGTCTCGGATTCCTCTTTGCACTGCTAAATCGCACCGTCCAGCTCGACTGCAACCAACGGCAACAGATGATAATCCGTGTGCTCCCCTATGATTGGTCACTGCTGAACTGAACTCTATAAATAATAATATGATGGCGGGGCTCGGAACAGTAAGTATTCCCGATTTCTTTTAGGAGGATCTGTTGGGAAGCCTAGTAATTGGTTGGCAATGGCCGGAAGAGGGAAAGCCATCGGATCAGGAGCTTCAAAGAAAGCTACATCGAGGAGCAGCAAGGCAGGGCTTCAGTTTCCCGTTGGTCGTATTGCTCGTTTTCTCAAGGCTGGCAAGTACGCAGAGCGCGTTGGCGCTGGTGCTCCAGTCTACCTCGCCGCTGTCCTCGAATACCTTGCAGCCGAGGTTTGAATTTTCTCTGCCACTTTTGTCTGTTACGTTTTGCTAGGTCTTTGGGTTGATGTTGGTTTCCGCCTTTTGAACGGAGTTGCTGGCTTAAATCGCACGGTTAGACGTATGGTACCTTGGCATCGGTGTTATTGATCTTTCGGTACCGATTTTATGGTGCATCAAGTATATTTTTGCTGATTTAAAGTCTTATGAATTGTGTTAGGAAGTCATATTTTTGTACGTTTTTTTATTAAGTAATTTAGGGTTTTGACCTAAGTTATCTTCGATTTTGAAATTCACATGGTTGATACTTTACTGGTTTTTCGTGTCTAGGTTTGTTTGTTTGTCTGTTTTCTTAAAATCCTTCAATTCACCTATTGTCGTGTTCGGGATAATAGCTTAATCGTTCAATTATCTTGCATATTGCAAGGTTTTTATGAATCATGTTTGTCGACATCTGTCCAGGTCCTGGAATTGGCAGGCAACGCAGCAAGGGATAACAAAAAAACAAGAATTGTTCCAAGGCACATCCAACTGGCTGTGAGGAACGATGAGGAGTTGTCCAAGTTGCTTGGGACAGTAACTATTGCCAATGGTGGAGTAATGCCCAACATCCATAACCTTCTCCTCCCAAAGAAGGTTGGTGGTTCATCCAAACCTGGTTCGGCAGAAGAGGAATGACATAGTTATAATACTATCGTTATTTCTTCTTTTAAGATGCTGGAGTTGGTTCTGTAAATCAGTGATGTGGTTTATATATCTGATTAGGTCAAATTGCTTTCTTTGTAGTCCCTCTTTTGTAGTTGATCTGCTACTGTTAGTTTTAAAAATGCCAGCCCTTTTTTGTTTCATTTTTATTTTAATCTCTCATAGTATTGTTGTGGTAACATTAAAATAATTATTTCCATAAATTTTTTGAAAAATTAATCTTGCGGAGGCTTATTTTTGGCTACAACAAGCAGATTTTTTTGAATGCATGTGCTTGTTTATCTTCAATGTTTGGAGTGGTGATGTTAATCCAAAATTTGTTTCAACTAAAAAATAAAATAATAATGAAAAGTCTACAGTTATAAGATGGAATTACGTTTTGTTTAGTTTGCATTTTTGCAAATTTCTCATTAAATTTGTTTTTGGCAAACTTATGGTTCTGAATACATCAAGAAAGTTCTTGAATGATTGTGTACGAAAAAGTACGTGTCTATTGACATTTTTGTTAGTTGTTGAGAAATATTAACCTCTAAAGTTGTTTTGACTTGAAAGAGGGTTGTGAGATTATAAATGAATATTAAGGTATTGCCGGTTGGCGAATACTTTTGTTGTTGGGAGATAAAAGTGAGTTTTGTTCAATTGTTCAATTTGATTAAATAGAATTAAAAATTTGGAGGGTGGCTCAGGTATTTTATGATGATTATCATGGATGGTTAGTGTTGAGAAATTAGAGCAAATAAATGTAGGTATCAAGGAACACAACAAAGAGCTCATGGATTTAACGAGGTTTGAAAATTTGCTTAAGTTCTTAGGAAAAAGAGTGGTGGTTTTTTTATTTTATGCAAAAGTAGGATATCCATTGAGGGTTATAAATACAATGTATTTAGTATATCATATAAAATTATGAAGTTATTTTTGTTGTTTCATTGGGGTTTCTGCATCCCCAACTCATTTAACGAAGCTTCCTCTATTGGATGGATTCTTTTGTTTTATTATGCTAGCAAGCTTCACTCATACTCTGTTGGCTCACTTCGTTCTGTTATGACATCTTTTTCTTATTTGGTATATAAACCATACCTAACATTTAGTATATTATATTGCATTGTGGGTTTTATTAAAATGGCTCGTTCGTAAATAGCTTGTATTTGGCTCACTAAAGCTCGTTCGGTTTGGTCATTAAGTTAATGAGCTGAACATTAACAAAGACTTGTTTGTGTTCGGCTCATTTTGGTTAATTGTAATATGACCAAAATAGAACATCTCTTGAGTGTCTCTTATGCTTTAGACTCATTGTTACATAGGAGCCAGCATTTTAAATATTTCTAGGTAAAATCTCAAGGACATACTATTGTAATGCAATATCAATAAGCAACATCCCTTATCAATTATGAACAAAGACCACAAAAATTGAACATTTTTCTTGTACCACCTTGTTTCAACACATTTTTATTATAGTATTGCCTCCCCTTAAGAAGTCCTCATACATAACTCATAATAAAATACTGAAGTAATCACATTTATCACAACAGATTTTCTTATGATCATTATAATTATATGATGCATAACTGGCATAATGAAGGGAAATAAAAACAAAACTTGAAAGTATTACACCAAGAACATGCATCAAGAAATACATGCTTTGGTTTCTAAATATCTAGAATTTTAATAGTTGAGTGAGAATTTGAAAAATCAATGAATGGTAGTGTTAGGTTTGTAAATAGTAATGTTTTAAGCGCTATGTATGTAAACAACTCCAAATAATAATTACATCCATAGCACCAAGGCATGCCAAGATCAAACCATTGAAACTTTTATAATAAATGAAAAATATGGGTTAGGATTATCATAAGTTTTGATATTTGGATGAAAATTGAAAAATAGATGAAAGATTGCTAAATTTGTAAAAAAGAAAACAATTTTTTTTGATTTAAAGTACATGGGATATGTTGAAAAATTGATGAAAGATTGCTAAATTTGTAAATAATAATGTTTTAAGTACTATGCACCTAAAAAGCAAAAAAAAAAAAAACAATTTTTTTTGATTTAAAGTACATGGGATATTTTGCACAAAAGTTACCATAATGTTGCATCATATAATAATGTGCTATAAAAGACATCCCAAACTCTGAAATGTATTCAACTAAACAAATTTTTGTATTATTATGCAATAAGGCATTTATTTTGCATAAGACTAATTTTTTTGCTACAATTGGATAACATCATCATTAAGGAGGAAAGTAACCTAGAAGACAAATCATGCACATTTGGATCCAACCAAAAACATCAACATAACCTACTACAAAATGATACTTAATGATAAAACAATTAACGAACAATGATTTTAAAATATTGCAATATTTGCTTAACTATTCTTAATGATCAAATTCATAGTTCAATTAGAATATGCTACCTGTTGAGAAAATTAAGGCGAAGAAAAACAGTAATCGACACAAATCCAGAAGAACACAGATATTTAACGAGGTTCGACAAGTATGCCTACGTTCTCGGGAGCAGAGCGGCGACCTCCTTTTCAATATTCAGAAAAGAATACAGAATATAAAATTCAACTCTCTCAAAGACCTAGGATTACAAACA
>NW_018165308.1:0-5205 GCF_001263595.1 Phalaenopsis equestris | reverse complement strand
CGCTCCGCTTCGTTCCAGCGTCTGTCCCTATATGGTATATGAGCCATACCATAACAAATTTCCACCTTGGCGAATATCCAGACCCTTAGGAGAAAAGATATCTGGGAGTTACACCTGCACCAATTCATGCTTCTGCTGCATGCTTCTGCTGCGCCCTCGCTGATCTCAACCCACTGAATTCTAAGAGACATCTCTTCAATTCCAAAAGATATCTCTTCATTCCAAGAGACTCCAAATCTTGGTATTATGAGTCATACCTAATAATTCTCCACCTTGGCGAATATCCAACTCTTTAGGAGAAAATCTCCACCTTGCGAATATTCAATCCCTTAGGAGAAAAATCTTCATCTTGTGAATATCCCGCCCTTTAGGAGAAAAACTTCACCTTGCGAATATCCAGCCCCTTAGGAGAAATATCTTCACCTTGCGAACATTCTACCCCTTAGGAGAAAATCTCCACCTTACGAATATCCAGCCCCTTGGAGAAAAATATCATGAAGTTTCTTATGCACAAATGTGGGTTGAAGCACTTTTCTTGTTTTCGCCAGCACCTCGGCTAAATTGCTGTCTCGTGAGCGAAACTCTTCGCGAAATACCTCCGCGAAACCACTGTTCGCGAATAATCGCGTCTACTCGCTCGCCAGCACCCTACCGAACTCCACCTGTCGCAAACTCCACATGTGACAAACTTGCAAACTCCGCTGGTCGAACACCACCAAACTCCTTTATTTGCAAACGCTTCTATTCGCGGTAACTGCACACGAACTCCTGTTCGCGAACTCCACCTCGCCTAATGACGCGAATGTTCATGAACTGTCGCGCCTCAAAATCGCGAAGCCGCCTCTACCGCGAACTCCCTGAAGCATAACTCGCTGAACTGTCGTAGCCCTTTATCAGAACTGCTTCGCACCTGTTCGTTCTCGCGAGCCCGCCCGCCTTGCGAACAATTTTGATCATGAAACAAAACTTTTCTGCAAAAAATTCCTCTACAAAAATACTTGCTTAGATCTCCTTTTTTTGTTTTTTTTTTTTTGAAAAAAAGGAAAAAGGGAAAATTGAAATATTCAAGCAAAAGAAAAAAAAATTTACTCTCCGCCTCCAAGAAAAGAAATAAACATTTCCTTTATTTCTTCTCCTTATTTATCAAAAGAAATCCTTAATTAAATTTGCTTAATTTGAAAACTTTCCTTTAATTAAGCAAAATTCAAAAAACTTCCCTGTAATTCAAATTTCGACTTCCTGCAGCAAATGAAAATTTCTTAATTCCCTCCAACTTTCTTCCAGCAAAGGAATCAAATTTGAAAGCCTTCCCTGCCAATTTTCGAATTTTTCCTCTGGCTTCGGATTCCCTTCCAATTTTTTCCTCTCCAGCAGCTTTCCTTTATTCCCTTGATCCTCCCGCCTGCAGAAAAGGAAACAAGCCTCCAACAAGGAAAATTTAGCAGCAGCAAGGATATTTGAAAATCCTTCCTAATTTTAATCTTCCAAGACAGCAAAGTAGCCTCCTGTCTAGGGATTCCCTTCTCTCCGCTGCCAGCAATGGAATGTCCGAATTTAATTCTTCCCTCTGCCGCAGGACCGCTCCTTCCTTTTCTTCTCCTCCGCAGCAAATTGCGATCTCCAATTCGCCAAACTGCTCTTCTCCGGAAATCCAAGATTCTCCCGACAGGAATCGAAATAGCGAATTCCTCCGCTTCTGCCTCTCCTCCCTATCGCACAACAGATCCTGGTCGCGATCTTGATCTGTTCCGAGTCGCGAGATCTGCGGTCTGCTCCGAGTCACCGGAGCTGCGGAGGATCTGCGAAATCTGCTCCTTCGAACTCCTTCGCGAACGCCTCCCTTTGTGTCTCCTGAATCGCGCAAGATTCGTTCGCACGTCTTTCCTGTCGCAAGACCCTCGCGCCAAGCCCGAAAGCCGCCGAATCTTCTTCCTCGCGCCGACGAAATTTCTTTCTTGCCCTCGAACCAGACGCCGACAAAAACATCAACATAACCTACTACAAAATGATACCTAATGATAAAACAATTAACGAACAATGATTCTAAAATATTGCAATATTTGCTTAACTATTCTTAATGATCAAATTCATAGTTCAATTAGAATATGCTACCTATTCAAAACAATATGAGAAACATACAATTAGGGGTAAAAGAGAGCGGTACACGAGCGAGCCCGGCTCAACTCGTTTATATTTCGAGCTAAAAAAAGTATTTGTGTTTCGCTTGCTTGCAACAAGCCGAACATAAATTGTTTTTGAACAAAAAGTAGTTTTGGCAACCCTTATCAAGTAGTTATAAGATATTGGGTTGGGCAAAATTTAAAAATTATTGTTAAAATTAAAACATCATTTAAATCTAATTTAATAATTTTTATTTATTTTTAATTCAGTGTAAATCTTTGTATCCTTATAGTCAATTAATTTTTTTTTAAATATCTTTGTAAACCTTGGTGAAACTCTCCCTCACGCGTCTCTCTCTATGTGAGAAGTATTTATAAGAGGGAAGTTGAGAGGAAGGATGCAGAGGAGGTAGGCAAAGTTTTAGGATTTTCTTGTTTTCTTTTTCTTCCTGGATTGCAAGGCTTTCTTGCCTGTTTGTTTGACATTTTTTTTTTTTACTTGGTCCTCTGATTGGTTGCTCAATATTTTTTGCTTGGTCACTCGCTATTTGCTCGGATGCTCCTTCTCCGGTGGTGGCCGAGAAAGAATCTATCGGTGCTTAAAAATGCTGAAATGCTGGAAAGATTGAACACTGAAATATATAAAAAAAAAACTATGGGTTGTGACTTCTTTCCTTTCCTGTTGATATCATTTGAAATTTCTTTTATGGATTGAGTTAGATTGGCCCAATCTCTTGTTGTAGGGTAGGAGTTATGGCTCAGTGATTTGTGCTTTTTTCGGCTGTTGTAGTCGTTTCTCTTTCTATTCGTCTTTTAATTTGAAGGATCTAATGAGTATACATGCAATGGATTCACGTACAAGCTTTCCATTTGCTGCAGTATATTTTTTATATTTTCTCTCCTTCTATAAGTCTGTTTTTATCTTGCTTTCTGTGGTATGGTTTGAGGAATCTTATTTCTGAATGATGCATTTTTGTTAGGCATTTTTATTATGCTTTACTTGATGGTTAGAGGCTGCAAATTGAATTATTTAAGGACAATTATATATAGGCCATCTGAAAGTTGCGGTTTACAATTGTAGCACTCACCTTCATCTATTTTTCAAGGCATTTACATACATACCACTCAATTTTGAAATATTTACATATCTAACTCCCAAATTTCATTTTTTTCATACATGCCACCTTACCCTATGCATAAAATGGTGTATTTCACTTTTTGTAAGTTAAAATGATGGTATTTCTTTGGTGATATATAAGATCATGGCGATATACATGTTAGATATGTAAATGCCTAAGGATCATGTGTTATATGTATGCAAATGTCCCCATTGGTAGCTTGCCTGAGAAACTCTAGGCCATTCACACATGCTGCCATTTATGTTTATAGAAATACTACGCTGATTTACTTATAAAGTAATAAAGTTGTGGTAACTCATTTTTCGAGCATGCCTGATGATCTTTTAATGTTCTATTGTTCGTCTATTCTCTGTTTTAAGTGCTTCGAGACAAATACTCTATAAAGCTGCTTTTGTCGTTGTCCTTGAAAGGCTTGTATATTTGGTATCTTTATTGCATTTAAGCTTGCTGCTTGCTTGTTATGCTTTTGGAAAAGGAAGATATGGGGGTGTATGTGATAGAGGTTGATAAATATGTTATTGGCTGCTTGCTATGCTTCTACATGCTTGTTATGGTTGCTGCATGCTTGATGGATCAAAGCACATGATTATGAGTAGTTTGTTGAGAGGTATTGGCCTTTTCATATAAAGTTTTAACTAAGTATATATCTGTCTTCAGCAACTGGTGCAGTGATAGTAGCAATAGTTAGTTGTCCAATTTTGATTGCAGCATTTTATTTCCACAATCAATTTACTGTGTTGAAGAATATTTTTTCTTTCATATATTTATATAATCTTCATTTGCTATGTATGATTCTCGACTAGAAATTCTGTTTTTTTTTTTTTGAAATGAAGAAATTGAAATTTTGATAATTTGATAAGAGTCATAAAATGCTTATGGAAGCTTTCACATGTAGGGTCCGTTTGGGAGGGATTTTTAGGCGCTGCGCGGGCCCTTGCCGCGATTATTCGCAAAAGTTCTTCATTTGTTTTGCGACTTTGACAATTAGATTCGTGGAAGCGGAGCGAAAATGGGCTGCGGCATTAACCCCGCTGCCCCGCTTTCGCACGAGATTTTTGCAATTAGATTCGTGGAAGCGGAGCACGAAAATGGCTGCGGCATTAACCCCGCTACCCCGCTTTCGCACGAGATTTTTACCTTTTATCTTTTACCATTAAATTTTGATATTGATAATAAAAAAAAATTTATCTGGTCATAGACTTTTCAGGCCATATAAATAACCCCAGAACTATCTGAAGTTCACAAAATTTTTCATATGTACGCGGCAAACTAACAGCGGCAAGCGTCGTCATGTTGTCATGTTGCGTAGTAGGCCTTCAGATATCGTCCATTTATTGGAAGCATAGGCCTTTCTCCTTGAGAATTGATGAGTTGATAAGCTCCTCCGGCATAGACCTTTTCAATAACAAATGGTCCTTCCCAAGTTGGCTCAAATTTTCCACCTATCTTGCGACGTGCAAGTATAGGTCTTTTGAGAACAAGGACCAGGTCACCAATTTTAAATGTCTTTGGGCGGACCAGTTTGTCATGAGCTCGTATCATTTTTGCTTGATATAGCTCCAGATGTTGTTGTGTTTGTAGACGTTTTCTTCAAGACTCTCAAGTTCTTCAAGTTTGAGCTTTGCATTTTCTTCAGTTGTAAGTTGATTTGCAGTGGCGACTCTAAGAGACGGCGTCTGTATTTCTAATGGTATTACGGCCTCTGACCCGTATACGAGCATATAAGGTGTACATTGAGTGGGAGTTCTGAACGTTGTTCGGTAAGCCCACAGAGCTTCCAACAGTTTATTGTGCCAGTATCGTTTATTTTCATTGAGTATTTTTTTCAAAATTTGTACAAGTGTTTTATTGAAGGATTCAGCTAACTCATTTGCTTTCAGACAATAAATTGTGGAGTATCTTCAGTCCATTCCATGTTTTCTGACGAAGTTGTTGATTTTTGTGCT
>NW_018165307.1:718085-725549 GCF_001263595.1 Phalaenopsis equestris | reverse complement strand
TAATAGCCGCCAATAACGAATGACTACCAAGCACTCTGCTTTGCAAGATGCAACGCATGAACGCCAGCCGCAAGAAGCATAGAGCTTTTCTACGACGAGAACGCGGACGTCAAAGAGAGATGAACAACTTGCTGACCCCTATTCCTGAGGGGCATATTAATGATCCAGAACTGAAAGAAACTTCTGCTAGCTTACCCACCACAGATGAAGAAACGGGGTTCCTCACAGAGCGAGATACACCTTCAGCTTCAGATGATTTATGCAAGGGTTTCCTTGCAAGGGTTGCCCAACGTGCAACGTTGAAATACCGGTCAGAACATCAGTCACAGGCGTGTTTGTAGAATGCCCGGATTGCAATGTTCTGCATTTACAGTGTTTCAGTACATTGGAAGTGTACACCTCAAGTGCCAGTGGATCTCAGACTTTGGATTTTATGGTGGATGAACCATATGTCCCACTGGAGATGGATCAGTATGTACCATGGAGCTCAGGGTCGTACATCCCGCTAGAGGCCGAATCTCATGCTCCAGATCAACCAGCACCAGTTTGGGTTCCTGCCAATGCTTGAAGGAAGGAACGCCCGCGACAGCTGTCGACTCCTGGTATGATAGAATACTACAAGATAAGTAAAGTAAATAAAAGAGAATTTGAGTTTTATGAAGAAGTTCAGGGAAAGTTCATCAATATACTGGAAGGCCTGGAGCTGTATACTTCTCCGAAACTGATGAAAGAAGCATTCTGGACTGTATCTTTGATTTAAGAGATAGAGGTAGAGCAGGCCTTCTCATGGAAAGGACATATCCGAGTCAAAGAAATGGATGAGAGGGAAGGGAAGAATCACCATCCAGAGTGGTTGTTGTTATAACTTCACAAATGACAGACAAGGGAATCCGCCTGGGATCCTAAAACATGATCAAGTGGATCCACTACCACCAATGATAAAATGGATGATCAAAAGAATGGTCAAATGGGATATTTTGCATTCTACTTGCATTTTTAACAGTTGCATTATCAATATTTATGAAGAGGGTAATTGCATTCCTCCACACATTGATCATCATGATTTTATGAGGCCTTTCTGCACGGTCTCATTTCTGAGTAAAGTAATATTTTATTTGGGAAATAAATCGATATCGTCGGTCCTGGTGAATTCAGAGGTTCTGTGGATATTCCTCTACCAGTCGGTTCAGTACTTGTTCTTAAAGACGACGGTGCAGATGTTGCCAAATATTGCATTCCAAGGGTATGACACCGTAGGGTGTTGGTGACTTTCCACATGATGGATGACAGTAAAATGCCATATGGATTCCAGCAGGACCTGAAATTGGAGGAGTTACTTCCATACAAGCTGTGAGAAGGTTGCACCTCTAAGTACATGCGAACGGAACTCTTATCCTGGAGCATGACTTAGAAGGTCTGCTTGATCAGGAGCTCGACATACCTGGCACAGAGGGTTCACTTGCTTTCTTTTAACAGCATGACATGTATCTGATGTAATCAGTCTATGATGTACTCATATCATGAGGAGGTTCTCAGTGTATTTCAGCATGGATCACATGATGTACTTTTTGAGGCATTAGCTTATGTTTGATCTGTAGCATCCTTACTGAAGAAGATTAATGGAAAATTCTCTCAAATTTTAACCATACGTTGGTTCAGAATTTCAATGAACAAAGAACGAAACAACAAACCTTTAGTAATAAATAAAATTTAAATAAAAATAATCACCGGTAAATAAACAACAAAATCAATTTCTTTTGAAAATCAACCAACTAAAATTAAAACTTTAAAGACATATTTTGAAAAAATTAAATATGATAAAAATCTGTTGAGGGGATTCTCTCATTTTCAGAGTTTCTTACTCTTTGTGCGTGTAACACAACCATCTTTATCTGCATTAAATCCCTTCACATCCCCGCGGAATTTTACATTCTGCACATAACCCCACAAAGTTCTACAAATCTTCTTCAACAAAGTCAACCTTTTCATATGACACATTTCTACAAATTTAACATCACAAACTCTCTACACTATTTTCATATGACTCTTGGAGTCAGTACCCAAATTTCTCAATATTCGAGATTGATATAAGACCTCCTTTAATGGAACATAGCATCTGATCCTTAATCTTCGAGGTATGTCCCTGACTTCTGACTCTCTTTTCAAAAATGATAGCAAAAATTCAATTCTCATTTCCGAATCAGTACCTAAATTCCGATTCTTTCACATATTTTTATGTTCAATTCACATATTCCCCACAAATTCACATGTGTCAATATGCAAATTTTCTGCATAATGACACATATTTTCTTGTTATCTCTTGAGTTGGATGTGAGTCCTAGTGCTTTCCATCTCAATGTAGCACATATATTCTCTTGTCACCTCTTGGGTTAGATGTGGTCCTAGTGCTTTCCTTCCTAACATGACGTACATATTTTCTTGTTACCTCTTGAGTTGGATGTGAGTCCTAGTGCTTTCCTTCTCAATGTAACACATATATTCTCTTGTCACTGCTTGAATTGGATGTGAGTCCTAGCGCTTTCCTTCCTAACGTGACGCACATATTTTCTTATTACCTCTTGAGTTGGATGTCAGTCCTAGTGCTTTCTTTCTCAATGTAACACATATATTCTCTTGTCACCGCTTGGGTTGGATGTGAGTCCTAGCGCTTTCCTTCCTAACGTGACACACATATTTTCTTGTTACCTATTGAGTTGGATGTGAGTCCTAGTGCTTTCCTTCCTAACGTGACACACATATTTTCTTGTTACCTCTTGAGTTGGATGTGAGTCCTAGTGCTTTCCTTCCTAACGTGACACACATATTTTCTTGTTACCTCTTGAGTTGGATGTGAGTCCTAGTGCTTTCCTTCTCAATGTAACACATATATTATCTTGTCACTGCTTGGGTTGTATGTGAGTCCTAGTGTTTTCCTTCCTAACGTGACGCACATATATTCTTGTTGCCTCTTGAGTTGGATGTGAGTATAGTGCTTTCCTTCTCAATGTAACACATATATTCTCTTGTCACCTCTTGGGTTGAATGTGAGTCCTAGTGCTTTCCTTCCTAACATGACGCACATACTTTCTTGTTACCTATTGATTTGGATGTGAGTCTCAGTGCTTCCCTCCTCAACATAGCAGATATTTTCTTTGGAGTCGGATGTGAGCCTCTGTGTTTTCCATCTCAATTCGGTCCTCCCACACAATCCTATTCTCATCTTTTGAAATAAGTTTCAAGACCACATTAAATGGGTTATGGCATCTGATTCTTATTTTGGGATTGATACCCAAATTTCAATTCCCACCTCGGGGTCAGCACTTACATACTGATTCCCATCCTTTATAAATACCTGAAATTTCATAACTCAAAATTCACGCTCTGATCCCCAACGAGAGTCCCTACTCCTTAATTTCAATCATGTGATCATCCACTAGTATCCCCAGCGGAAATAACACAAATCACACACACAACTCTACACATACTTCTGGGTCTGTTGACTTAGGAGTTTGTATTGGTTTTTGTTGATCTCGTCGGTCAACGCCAATACGCGCGGTGTGCTTCCCCAGCACAACCACCTACTGGGGGTCCATTTGTTGACCTCACTTTTGGTTGAGGTTTAGTTTTTCCTCTTTCGTAGCCTAAGTTCTAGCCATAGGACTTTTCTACTAACTATTCTTAGAAAACTAGATATGGAACCCTCACCATTAGAAATTTTACATTCTTCTTTACTCAACTTGAAATCCCACATATTGGTCCTAACCTCTCGCACTTTGTAGGTGGGGTCACTATGGGGAAACTCAAGATGAGTCACCCTTAGGACTGTCGGACTTTAGGGTTGACCCTGGGCATTGGTCTAGGGCTAAGGCACTCACTTGCAATCTTGCAATCACACAATCACTCACTACCCTAAACCCAAAATTTCCTGACTTTGGTCCCTTAATACTTTTATGAGACTCATGTAGGTGGTTCCCTAAACCCATTAGCCCAAGGCCAAGGTATGGCTAAAACCACTAGAGTTTCCAATGGCCCATGGCTTATTAATGGTGGTTGGTACTCCAACTCTATCAAGACACCCAACCTAGCTTTTTTGCCCCTAAATTCCCCAAACTACCTAGATACCTTCGGGACCCCAAATTTTGCCAAAATTTCCTAATCTACCCAACATACCCAAATTGATTCAAAAATCATTTCAAACACCTTGATATTTCAGACACCATGAAAACACCCAAACTACCCAAAATCACCCAGATTGGCCAAATTACCAAAATACCCCTCAATAGCCCAAAATTCCAAAAATTCCAAAAATTCATAGAAAATCTCAATAAATCCCAAATATTTACAATTTCATTTTTCTAAACTACCACATGACCAAATTTGGCCAATTTGACCACCTTTAACCAAAACTCCCAAATTTGCCTTTAAGGGCTCAAATTTTCCCAAATTCAACTCAAATGTCCATCAATTTGATCTCAATTGACCCCAATTCCAATCCCAAACTCAAATTAACTTTTTATATGGCCAAACTAAACCAAATCTAAGCTTAAGTGGCCCATGATTTGAGCCCAATTTTGATTTGGGTCAAAACCCCAATTTTGACCATATTACCTAATCTCACCAAATTGAACCCATATCCTAGTCAATTTGCCCTAATTAATATTGAAAAATCTTTATAACATTATTATACATCAAAATCAACCATCAAATGTCCTTGGTGAAGCCTCAACTCTATTTGATTTTGGCTTAAATCCAAATTCTAAAATTTAGCCCCAAATTGGCAAAGTCCCCAAATTTCACCCAATTGATATCCTTAACCTCCAAATTGGCATCCAATTAATATTGAAAACTCTTTATGGGGTCCCTATTAACCCCTTACAACAATTAATTTAGACTTAGCCCAAGGCTAACCCAAGCTAGACCCAAGCCTAGCCCAACATGACCAAATTGACTAAATATCAAAATTCTCTCAAATTGACCCTTTAATTGAGCTCAAAACCACTTCCATCCTTCATCAAAGTTATTCCTTATGATCATCTACACCAAATGCAACATTTATTTTGGCTAATTTACATGGCTAGCTGACACCGACTTTTTATATACCTAAAAATACACGAATTTGACACCACTACTAGAAGATTTAAATCCCCGGCAATGTCCCCAGAAACATTGAAAAAAAACTTGATGCAACTTTTAATATGCAAGAATTTATAAACCAAGATTTATATGTTTTTAATGATTTTGTAAAGTCACAATTTCAAATGCAAGTATATGTATCGCTCAAGTAATATAGGGCTCTAGTGGAGTCCCATTTATCGATCCTAAGGGAAGCGAGGTAAGAGGTCCTTAGTCAACTTCTAGTCTACTACAATTAGTCCTTAGTTTGGAATGTCAATTAAAATGATGTTTTATCTAGAAACTACTCCTAACAACAAGTTTTAAATGTAAAGATAGTAACTATAACTAAATGCAAATATCAATTCTAAAGAGACACCTTTCTGGAGGAATTGGTTTAAAGAATTTTAAGATAATAAAAACTAGTATTCTTATGCAATGAATCGGATAACATAAAAAAATGAGATGCATTAAACATTGTATGTGCCAAATAGGAGCAATCCCATTTCTTACCCTTTGGTCCAGGCATAAAGAACATAGACTAATCCTTGACTAATCCTATGCTTTGTTACTGATACTGTGGCTAGGCTGGGAGGATACTGGCTCTCAATTCGGAGCTCCCACGTTCCCCTCGCCTAAGGGCTAACATCTCGGCTTCAGTACTCAAACAATAGGACCAAATTGGAGATTTTAGTCTTTCACCCTAAAATCTTCAATTCTACGCCCATCAAAGTATATTTCCCTATTTATTTGCATTCAACTCCCATGAACTTAACCATCTGTGGAATCTGAATGTGGTTCTACTTTGTTGAGAATTACACAGCCCTCTCGGGTCTTAATGCAATTACAATAAATTTTAACACTACAATAGGCCTTTATTGTAATGTAAATAAAGTGCAAGTAAAAACCATCACATTTATAATTAAATTCGCTTCTAACATGCATCACAAAATCCTAAACATGAATTCTACACATTACAAAATAAAAGTAAAATGAAAACAACGCATAATCTTCTCATATCATTATTTTTAAACAAGAAGATAGAGTAAGAGAAACACATCACAAAGCACGAAGAAAACACAACGAAAAACTTCATTTCATTAAAGCAAATCCACTAGATAAGTGTTTACAAAGCCATAAAATAATGAAGAACACAATACTTAGCTTTTTTCCTTTGAAAGAAGGACGAATATCTCTCCCACAAAGTCTTCGCCGATCCATGCAATGTTAGAACATCTCCTTGCAAATTCTCTCAAAATCTTTTCTCCAATCTCTCAAAAAAGGTATAAATCTACATTTCTACTCCTACTCTAAAAACCCTAAACTTTCTCCACACTTTTCCTAACATTCCTCTCACAAAAAACCCTCTTTTTTCTAACCTAATTTTGTTCTTTTAAAGTGTAGGGATGAAGTTTGAAGAGTTTCCACAAGAATCCTTTCAAAAAGCGTTCAAATGCGTTGGATTTCGGCCCATAACTTCCAAAAGTCAGTCTATAGTCGTCCCGGGCGCCGTCGGCGTGCTCGAGGGCGCCGTTGGTGAGCTTTTTTGTCATTTTTTTATCTTCTCAGGTAAATCTCTCCATCGGCGCCATTTTGGGCTCCATCGTCGAGCAGACTGCGCAGCTCCACCGTTTTGCTCCGTTTGGCTCCGTTTTAGCTCTGTTTCGCCCCATTTCAATTGAGTTGTGTTCCTAACAAATAGCCCTACAAAATAAGCATGAAAAAAACTTTCCTTTAAAGTGTAATCTCATTCAAAAGTATGCAAGAAGTGTAAAATAGATTAAGCATCGAAGATTAAGCATCAAAGTGATAGGGCAAAATTTCATTTCTTGCTCGTTTTTGCTCCAAATTGCACCGTTTTTGCTTCGTTTTTGCTCCTATTTTGGTCCTTTTCGCTCAAAATTCACTCATTTTTGCATCTTTTTGCTTCCAATGACCATATTCATCATACCTGCAACAAAGCATCAAAAATACCCTTATTTAAAGTTCAATATCATCAAAAATAGTGTAAAATAGGTATGAAAATCTCAACATATTTTTCTTTGGTCAAAATCCCCCAAACTTAACTATTACTTGTCCTCAAGTAATTTTAGTACTACATAAAAGTTATGATCTATTATAGTAAAGTTTTAATTCAAAAATACTATAAGTTTGATTTAAGTAAATATCATAGTGATATTTTCAGAAAAAATTTAAGTAATTAAACTAACTCTGTAGGTACAAGATTCTCTAGTCATCAAGTTAAAGAGTTTTAGTTTTCTATTCATTACAAGAATGACTATATGTTGTAATATCAAGTCACTTAGAATATTCAAATGATAGGAACTTCATGAGAACACTATTAGTAAAAGA
>NW_018165307.1:715144-717884 GCF_001263595.1 Phalaenopsis equestris | reverse complement strand
AAACTCAAAGCATTCCTTTACCTTATAAATATTTCATAGCATTTACATCATTGTGCCCCAATCTTTTCTTATCAAATGAATTTTCAAGATTCTTAATACTTCAAAATATAGTTTCCTTTACTTTAAATAGTTAACTATAGTCTTATTCTCTTATACTAATTATCTTTATCTACAAAATTAATTTTCATTACAAAAATATTCCTTTAAATCTATCATAATATTTAAATATCTACAAAATATAGTTACCTCATTAAATTCAATACATAAAATCATATTAATAATTTTTGACAATATTTAAATTGAGAACATCTAATAGTTTATCTTTTTCTTCCCTCCCCAAAACTTAAATTTTTTAATATGGAATGATACAGGTGGAAAGAAAAATTCTAAATATAAATCATACCTTAGTATTTTAGGCATTTTCATGATTCTGAAATTTTTGCAGTCCTTCTCAAAATTTCTACTTCACCTGGTCTGTAACATTAAGAGCTTTCTATACATATAAATCATTAGAGAATTTCTTGGTATTGAAATTTTGAAATAAGAACAAAACTACTAGCTAAAATTTTTAAATATTTTACAATTTAATTCCATAAAATATAGCAGAAAGGAAAAGTAATTAAATCTACTAGCTACTGCAACATCCTATCAAATTTATATACATGCATAATCAGGATAGAATGACAGCATAAGAAAGTAAATCTAGCCTAAAACATGCATGCAATAATATTAAACTAAAAGGAAGTATATTCACTGTAAAATTTCATTTTTCTTCCTACCCCCAAACTTGATTTTTACCATGTATAACATTTAGTGCAAAAAATATAAGTAGAAAGAAAAACAGTTTAGAAATTCTATCTACCACAAATTTCTATCAAAAACATCTACAATTATTTATTAGGATAAAAAAAAGCAGTAAAAAGTAAATTTAAACTAAACATGCTAGAACTAAATTAACTAAACAAACTTCTAATTAGCATAGCATGGATCAGCATTAAAATATAAAAATGGTCTTCAAGTCTTATAAATTGTAACACAAACACAAACACACAAACAAGATAACAAAGGTCAATTCTTCCTCTATCTCATCGCCTCTCACTAACTTTCTTCCCTACACAAATATAATCCCTACACAAATATATTGGTTGCTTATAAAGGATTTTATAGATTCTAGACCCAAAGATAAGACTTTCTCTGATATATTGGTTCTCGAGCACCAACACCAAACATCATCATATCCCAATAATTAATCACCTCTAGCAGTTATAAGTACACTGTAAAATCATCCATAAGTTACTCATCAAATAGGTTCGCAACTCCAATGAAATGAAAACAAAGTCTAAGAAATGAAGTAACAAAATTGAGATGGTACTATCGCTGTAAAAATTCATAATGTCTTTTGTAAAACTCAAGTTTGGGTGAGACCCAAGTTGTAGTGGACTCGTCAATCCAACTACTACATGAGAATATACAAGTCTAACCATAATAATAATTTAATGAATCATCTCCCTCATGACACACAAAAAGAAAATCAAAACACTAACAATCCAAACATCTACCAAACATCAAGCAAACAGATCAATCCACACTAAAGCAAACACAATAGAACACTAACAATCTTGACTCTTAAGCATACTAAATCAAACCACACAAATAACTATGGGTTGCCTCCCATAAAGCGCTTAATTTAAAGTCATTAGCCTGACAAATGATTCCACCTGGATCAAAATTCCAATTAAGTAATCCTTGATCAATAGCCCAATTTTTTCCAGATTCAGGGATTCCTAAAAATTCCTCGAATTAAAATTTTTCTTTCAGCTCTTCTTTTTTATATTTATTCTTATCATTGTTCCTCATATTTCTTTCTAGATCCAATTTTTTTCTATTAAATTTCTCAATTTGCATATTAATATCATCCTTGAAATTTATAAGAAATGGAACTTTATATGATAATTCAAGATCTCCTAAATTTTAGATCAGATTCTCTCTAGATAATTCAGATTCTGGATCAAATTCTTCTATGTAACTCTTCTGTTTCAAGTTATCTTCCAATTCTTCCTCTTGATACTGAGTAAATGGTTGATGTGGTCTTTCTATATCTATCTTAATTGAGGAAACACATTTTTCTGATTCCATAAGAATTTTTTCCAGTGGTCTTTCAATATCCTTATCCTCTTTTCTCAACTCAATGTTTTTTTGAAATATATCCTCAAATTCTCTTCCAAGTCTTAGTTCAATAATTTTACCTTGTTCATCATTCAATTAAGGTTTTTCTTGTGATTGAGTCAGATTTAAAGATATAAAGACTGGTGGTGTAGATGAATTCCCTAAATTAGTAGACTTTAAAATAGTATAGGGTACATTCATCTTAAGTTCAAGAGATTACTCAACAGATGGAAATAAAATTTTACTATTTTTGGTAACGTCCATCATTTCACACCTCTCCTGAACATACGTACAGTCTTCTTTAAACAACATTTTAGACTCATCATGAAAGCCCATTTCGATCTCATCTGTTAACTTATTTTCAAAACTCTTTTGGAAATGGTTTTTACTTAGATAATCAATTTCATCCATCCGAAAACAATCATCATCATTTCTCTCAGTTCGATATTTCATAGCCTTTAAAACATCAAAAGTGGTTTCATGGTCATTAATATTCATAGTTAACTTTCCTTTTTGCACATCTATCATAGCTTGTCCAGTAATAAGAAAAGGTCTACCCAAAATAATGGGAATA
>NW_018165307.1:712592-714842 GCF_001263595.1 Phalaenopsis equestris | reverse complement strand
CAATTACACAAGGAATTGTAAAGCTACAATGATCTTTAAGTTTCCGAGGAAAATTTTTCTGAAGTATAGTGATGCACTCCTCACTTAGTGCAACTGTCTCATAATCACCAAATTTCCTTTTCTTGTTTAATATCTCCTACATAAATTTTGCATAACTTGGCATCTGTTTCAAAGCTTCAGCCAGAAGAGATTTATTGTTAACTTTTTAAGTACGTCCATGAACTTTGAAAATTTTTTATCCTACTCATGTTGTCTAAGTCTTTGAGGAAATGGAGGTGGTGGTCTTTCCAAATAGATTTTAGTTGGAGATATTAATTTTTAAAGATCCTTAGAAACATGTTCTTCAGGTCTTTTTGTTCTTCAAGTCTTTTAGTTTCCTTGGTTTCTTTAACAACATTTTTCTCTTTTTTAACCACATCCTCTATCTCTCTTCCACTTTTTAATTGGACAACTTCTACTTGTTCATTAGTGTTCTTTTTAGGGTTGATCTCAATGTTGCTAGGAAGTGTTCCTTTGGATATGAAGGTCTATAGTTTGTGTTCCCCTGATTATTCCAACTTTCATTAGGATTTGCATGATTATTTTCCCATTTTTGGTTTCCACCGTCAATAGTATGATTCCAGTTAAAATTAGGATGTTTCTCCCAACCTGGGCTGTAAAAGTTAGAGTACGGGTTGTTTATGGTATTTAAAGCATCATATGATAAGTTAGAATCAATCATATGACCTAATGAACTTTTCTCACTTACCGGAGTGAGTTGAGGCTGGTTCATTCCAAATTTGTCCAACTTCCTTGATATTGCGATAACTTAAGATTCAAGAATTGTAATCACATCTGAATCATGAACACTGACTACTTTTTTAGGATTTCTTGTAGAGGGCCATTGAAATTTGTTTGCAGCCATATTTTCAATTAACGCATACACTTCATCAAATGGTTTTGACCTTAATGATCCACCACCACCAACATCAATTATAAACCTAAGGGATTCTACTAACCCATTATAAAAAGTTTGAATGATTAACCAATCAGGCAGAGCATGATGTGGACACTTTCTTAGGAGTTCCTTAAATCTTTCTTAGGCTTCGTTTATTGATTTCCCTTCATACTGACAAAATGAGATAATATCTTTTCTAAGTTTAGTAGTCCTTGAAGGTGGAAAATACTTACTTAGGAATTTCTGAGTTAACTCCTCCCAATTTTTAATAGAGTCAGGTGCTAATGAGTATACCACATTTTAGTTTTATCCCTTAATGAGAAAGGAAAAAGCCTTAGGCTGACAGCATCGTCTGACATACCGTTATTATGAAATATAGCACAAAGTTCTATAAAATTTGATAAGTGTAAATAGGGATCCTCTAAAGGAGTTCCCCCAAACTGATTGTTCTGCACCAATTGGATAATCTCAAGATTTATTTCAAAAGATTTATTTCAAACGAGTTTTCAAACGAGTCAGCTTCTACGATAGGATTTTGTATGCTTGAGTGAATGTCATCTGTCGTAGTATTTACATAATCCCTCAATGAAGTATGATGATTTTCCAACTTATTATTTTAAAAGTTTTCCATTTCCATTTCTAGTTTTCCGAGTTTTCTTTGTATTTTAATTTTTTTCTTTTTTTCAAACTCGGGACCATAAGGCAAAAGTCTTACAGATCCTTTGTTTTGCATACGCAACACAACAAACAATACATTAACAATTAAGCAAATAATAGATGAAATATATTCAACACAACAAAATATTTTCACGAACACCTTATTTTTCATAAAATCAAATTTTTTTTTCAACACTTTTTCATACAAAAACACTTTTCACACAAAAAATTTTTTACGACATTACAGTTTTCCAAGTCTAAGCCTAATTACTTCAACTAAAATTCTTCTAAAGTTCTTACCGAAGCTTCCCCGGCAACGGCGCCAAAAACTTGACAGCGACTTTTTATATACCTAAAAATACATGAATTTAACACCACTACTAGAAGATTTAAATCCCCGACAATGACACCAAAAACTTGATACAACTTTTAATATGCAAGAATTTATGAACCCAAATTTATACATATATAATAATTTTGTGAAGTCACAATTTCAAACGCAAGTATACATATCGCTCAAGTAATACAGGGCTCTAGTGGAGTCCCGTTTATCGATCCCACAGGGAAGCGAGGTAAGAGGTCCTTAGTCAACTTCTAGTCTACTAAAATTAGTCCTTAGTTTGGAATGTCGATTAAAATGATGTTTTATCTAGCAA
>NW_018165307.1:694282-712206 GCF_001263595.1 Phalaenopsis equestris | reverse complement strand
GGCTAGGTTGGGAGGATACTGGCTCTCACTTCGGAGCTCCCACATTCCCCTCGCCTGAGGGCTAACATCTCCACTTTAGTACTCAAATAATAGGATTGAATTGGGGATTTTAGTCTGTCACCCTAAAATCTCCAATTCT
The DNA here is from genome assembly GCF_001263595.1 of Phalaenopsis equestris. Classification (NCBI taxonomy): domain Eukaryota; kingdom Viridiplantae; phylum Streptophyta; class Magnoliopsida; order Asparagales; family Orchidaceae; genus Phalaenopsis; species Phalaenopsis equestris. Next base: position 712,067 of record NW_018165307.1, on the reverse strand, counting down.
ACGCCCATCAAAGTATATTTCCCATATTTATTTGCATTCAACTCCCATGAACTTAACCATCCATGGAATCTGAATGTGGTTCTACTTTGTTGAGAATTACACAGCCCCCTCGGGTCTTAATGCAATTACAACAAGCTTTAACACTACAATAGGCCTTTATTGTAATGTAAATAAAGTGCAAGTAAAAACCATCACATTTATAATTAAATCTGCTTCTAACATGCATCACAAAATCCTAGAACAACGGAAAACTTCATTTCATCAAAGCAAATCCACTATATAAGTGTTTACAAAATCATAAGATAATGAAGAACACAATACTTATCTTTTTCCCTTTGAAAAAAAGACGAATATCAAAAGACGAATATCTCTCCGAAGAAAATCTCTCCCGCAAAGTCTTCGATGATTCATGCAATGATAGAACATCTCCTTATAAATTCTCTCAAAATCTCCTCTCCAATCTCTCCAAAAAAGGTAGAAATCTAGTAGAAATCTATCTCCAAAAAAGGTAGAAATCTACATTTCTACTCCTATTCTAAAAACCCTAAACTTTCTCCACACTTTTCTTAACATTTCTCTCACAAGAAATCTTCTGTTTTAACCTAAATTCGTTCTTTTAAAGTGTAGGGATGAAGTTTGAAGAGTTTTTATAAGAATCCTTTCAAAAGCGTCCAAATATGTTGAATTTCGGCCCATAACTCCCAAAAGTCGATCCATAGTCGTCTCGGGCGCCGTCGGCGGGCTCGAGGGCGCCGTCGGCAAGCTTCTCTGTCATTTTTCAGTCTTCTTGGGTAAATCTCACTGTAGTCGTTGTTTTGGGCGCCGTCAGCGAGCAGACTGTGCAGATCCACCGTTTCGCTCCGTTTGGCTACGTTTTAGCTTCGTTTCGCCCCATTTCAGTTGTGTTGTGTTCCTAACAGATAGCCCTACAAAATAAGCATGAAAACAAACTTCCTTTAAAGTGAAATCTCATTCAAAAATATGCAAGAAGTGTAAAAGAGATTAAGCATCAAAAGACTTATCGAAAGGTGACAGGGCAAAATTTCATTTCTTGCTCGTTTTTGCTCCAAATTGCACCGTTTTTGCATTTTTTTGCTCCAATGACCATAATTCATTATACCTGCAAAAAACATCAAAAATATCCTTCTTTAAAGTGAAATATCATAAAAAATAGTGTAAAATAGGTATGAAAATCTCAACATATTTTCCTTTGGTCACTAGCCTTGACCAAACTCAAGATTTGGTCATTTGCACCCACTTGGACCCATGCACTAAATGTGACCTAACTACCCTAAAGCAACCAAATTAACTCCACCCCAACCATTAGTTGACCCTAAGGCTGAGGTAAAACACCTCTAACCTCCTAAACTAAGCCATGGACCAAAGGTCCCCCAAATTAAGGGATCTTATTCCTAAAAATACACATGCTTAAGATATCTTTGCCAAATCAAAACACATTTGCATGAAATTGTTGTGATGGATTCCTATGGATGCCCTGAGCACCTAGCCACCTCCCCCTGGCCGGCCGGCCAGCCTAGTGGCCGGAAAAGCTCAAAATCGAGAGCCACCCCCATGGGACTTCACCGAAATCAAAATTAGAGGCCAGCTCATTCAAATCAAACTATAGAGCTCTTCTGCCCTCCACATAAGCACCACAATGCACCCAAACTTGTGCCCTGAGAGCCGCCCCATGGCCATTTTTATAAAAACTCACCTCCACGGCCATGGGAGGTGAGCTAAAATTTTCTCAGAGAGAGCTTCCCAAATCACTCACAGAGCTTCCTTGAGACCCCCACAGCCCATTCTAATCACTCCACTGCCTTGATTCCCCCTGTGTAACCCTAATTTTGAGCTTGAAAATTAGGGCAGAAATAGGGCATCTCTGAAAACTCCACCAAAACTTCAATTTCTTGTGCCCACGCCTTCACAACAACAAGAGAAGATAAAGCCCCATCAAATTACCCTTTTAAATAGCCTCCACCATACCTATAGACAAAACCCTGAAATCGAGCTTAGTCGAATTCATACCTAGACCTTACACCACGATAAGAGGCTTAATCCCTAGCCTCCTTGGACCCCAACGAACGTGCCAAGACCCTATGATTGAAGCTTCATTTCTCAGAGCAAAGGTATAAAACTTCTCCCCCTCCCGAACCTATTTTGATTCTCCATTTGATTAGGCTTAATTTAATTGCATGATTACCATATGGATGTGTTCGTCTCACTTAGACGAGTCTATAGGATCAAACCCGAAGTGATTTGGTTGAGTCTAGGATGAGATCTTAGGGTTTTAGTGTGGACGGTCACGGGATCACTCTATCGGGGACGATGATGGGGAGCCATTTGATCAAGCGTGTATCAAATAGACGGAGGATATCAAGCCGGACAGCACTTCAAAATATAAACCACGGGCCGAGTCAGCAGCTACGTGGATGGCGGCGTCCAACCAGAGCGCGCCACGCGTGCCTTCGAAGCTGCCTAGGATCTAGTCAGCACGCGCTGTTTAAATCGGTAAATAGGGATTTTTCCTATTTATTTAAATACCCCAAACTTTAAAAATTCATATCTTGGTGTAGAAAAATCACAAAAATAAAATAAAATAACTTTCTTGATCAGTTAACAGAGGAGAACAATGTGGAAATGATTTGAAGTCTATTTGATGAATATTTTATTTTTAATTAATTAAATAATAATTTGAATCTTTTGATTCTCCATGCATGATTCTCCATGCATATTGACTCTCCATGCATATTGACACATCAAATTGGCTTAAAATTTTGGTATGTTGTAACCTCTGTCAAGAGGAACATTCTCAGATTTTTCTAAAGTCAGAGGAGGTCCCTAGACAAAGGATCCCATTTTTCAAGTCTATGTGCATTATTTGTTTAAAATAATCATGGAAATTAGCATGTTGCTTATAAAATTCCAAAAAAAATTTTGGAGGTCCACCACGACTAGAGAAACTTTTAGAAATAATTTCATGGATCAAGTCATTTAAAATATACTTAATTTTTACAAACACTAAATCATTAAGATAATTAATTTTGAAAGATATAAACATCTAAATGACCTGATTTTTAATCTCCACTATTATTTATGATCCATAGAACTCACCGTAAAAATTTCAAAATATTTTGAGTTCATTTGATAACTTAAATTTATTTTTAAAGATAAACATCATTTTTGGAATTTAAATGATTTTTAAAAATCAAAATATAACTAAAAAATTTATTGAAACTTATTTTTAGAGTTATCTGTAATCAGAGGTATTTTCTAAAAATAAAATGGATTTTAAAACAAAAACTTAATTTTTTAGCCTATTTTTAAATATTTAAAATAATTAAAAATTCATAAAAATCATAAAAATAATAAAACTTATGGAAATAAAAATATTGTATTTTGAAGCTTAAAATAATTTTTAAAGGCTAAAAGATGGATTTCCACTAAAATAATTCCAATAAATCAAAAAAAAGTTAGAAAAATAGAAAATATTCTCCTTTGAGTTCTTTGACCTTAGGTAGACCTTTCAAAAATATAAAAATTAATTTCCTTCATTTAAAATATTTTATATTTAATAAATACCCCATAACTTAAAAAAAATTATTAAAATTCACATAAAATTCAAAAAATTATGAAATTTGGTCCAAAGGCTTCTCTGGTCTAAGGTTACCTCCAGTAAAATTTCAAGGGATTAGGATTTACTTTGGTCAAGTTAGGAATTTTCTTTGAAAAATCCTATTTTTGCATGAAAATAATTATATAAATTAAATTAAATTTTGAAGAAACACATTTTTCTCCTCTGATGTCTTAATTGACTCATGAATGAGGTAGGATAAAAATTTTAAAGTCATTTGAATTGAATTTGACAAATTATGAAATAATAGAGCCTTAGGGGCAAATGCATAATTTTAGAAAATTAGCCTTAATTAACATTTAGGCTTAATTTAAGGAGGGAAATGGGTAACCTCTGATCTTAATTTGGATGTTTGAAACACAAGGGGTTAATTGGTAGAAACCAACCTCACTTTTTCAATTGAAAAAGATAAGTTAATAAATTTCTAAATTATTAAAATTTGGATATTTATTAAAATAAAATGAACCTATGACTTAGGGGTATGACTTTGAAGTCAATAATTAATCAGTTTAATACCCTTATTTGATTTTAAAATAAAATTCAAATCATGAATTATGACCACCTAAAGCTTAATCTTTTCAAAACTAATTAAGACACTCACCTAAGTCTTAAGGGCTTAGTAGTGACTTAAGCTGAATCAAGTTTCATTTAAATGAGGATTAGAAAAGTAAATATCTTTAAAAATTAAAACATCTTTCAAACACTACAAGCCCAATTAGGGTTAAAATTTGGCTAAGTGTTCCAATAATACTAACTTGCCTCTTTAAGGGTCTTCACCCACATAATTTTTAAAATTAAATTACAGATAATAATTACCTTACTCTTAGGGGTAATTGAGACATCAATGTTCATTGAGCATTAGAGTGTTCTTAGGATGAATTATTAAGCAACATAATAAGTTTAAAAGAACTCGAGATTTTCCACTAGGCAACGAGAGAGTAGCACGGACCTGCTTCTTTCTATAGATCTGTTGGATACCTCGCAGATCTACTAACTTAATATGCTTTGCTTAACAAAATCATCCTTAATTAAACTCCTAAGGACCCACCAAGATATGACATAGAGTTAGGAAAACTACCAAAACCTGACTTTTTGCCTTTATATATTTTGCCCTGACAAGCATTTTGAGTTTCAGGTGGTGGAACGAGAAGACTCGTCAGATACGCTTTTTACAGTTATTAGCATTGTCTTTCTTGTACTTTCATACTGTACTTTTATACCTGTAAATTTGCATGCTAAACAATGGCGCCACCTCAGGATAACCACAAAACCAAAACCAAAACCAAAACTAAAATTAATCAAGATAAAATTCACCTCCACAACATTCAAAATATAAAACAACTTATAATATAATCACAAACATCACACAAAACTACAACTTCAACTAAATTAAGACGTCGCTATCGGATGATCGGGAATTCCTCAGAGGAGGTAACCTATGGTTGCTAATGAGGCTTCCCACGGTTTAAATAAAATTATGGAAACCATTAAATTGAGTTTAGTAAATTCATTTGGACTAAGTGAATCCATTAGAAAATAGTGGTGCCGGAACGAGGGAACCGTAGGATCCTAACCGGTGTCACTCTAATAAACTTTAATATGTCCCCATAAAATTTAAAGAACTTCAACCATAGGGCCACCTGATTTAACATCATAACTTGACACACTCATCGCAGCAAGGAGCTTGGAGCTAGCATGGTGGGCAGCACAGCCATCTTCAACAGCAAAACCTGTCTTCCCCAGCTAAACCAATCTTCCTTCCTTAGACTTTAACAACAAAGCCATAGGACTTCGAGGTTGCTTGCTTATGCAACAGAAATCCTCGCCTTATCTTTATAGTTCTTTGTATAGCTTTGTTGTGCAATAGAAGCCCTGACTCGTCTTAGGATTTTGAGGTTGTCGTTCATCACGACCTAAACCTTCACAACTTACAAGCTATTGTTGTGATTGTTTCACACAAATGTAAGCTCTAAATTAATAAAATTTGTAGGATGAAACACCTAAATAATTTCTCCTCAAAATTGAAGCTAAAAATTAGAATAGCTTGCAAAGTCACCAAAGTTCTTCTCCGGATCTATGACGTCACCTAGTTCTTCCTTCTTTAGATTCAACAGCAAAATGTTTCAAACTTGAACCATTCCCCTTTCACACCTCTATGTCTGATCTCGTTGAATAGTCCTATTCTTTTGACCTCTTTGAAGATAATATTTCCTGATTTTTATCGAGAGTTTTCTTAGGTGACTTCAGTCATTTAAGATATAATTAACAATAGGGGCTTACCTTTATATGAACTTTGTCTGAACCCAGCTTAATATAAATCCTATTTAATTTTTCATGTTAAATAGGGGACCTTATCGGCAAATAAAATGATTTCGCGGACCAAACATATGTCATATATTTCTCGGTTTATTTGATCGAGTCTCATCCTCAAGTCTTGTATTTATCTTTCAGAATAGATACATGATTTAAGGTATAGTGCTCTTTCATTTAAACTATGAAAAATATGGGATCAATTTTTTTTCATATTTTTCTAATAATTTCAATTCTGGTGATCGACAGCTTCTTACGGGCAACACTCCCACCAACCCAAAAAAAGTGCCGACAGTATGATAGGGATATCTGTGAAAACTTGGAGGGACGGGTCTCAAAAAGATCGTGAAATGTTGTGCTACATTGTTGTCGGGCGTTAGCCTCTTTTTGTAAAAGAAACAAGCTCAAAGTGAACCAGTACAACAAGAACAACTCAATATACACAACTCCCCTTTTAAGAGGGAGAGCACAGAGAAAAATCCATAGAGGGTATAGGAACATATAAGGTAATCTCATAGAGGTAATTGATGTAACCAAAGGTTAACCTTCGGGTGCACATAAAACGCTCAAGGAGAGGGAAAGAAATTGCTCCCCCCCCCCCCCCCCACCAACGCGCCTGTGTGACCACCTGCCTGCTCTTTTACATAATAGGGCTAAATGGGACATCGATCAAAACAATAAAAGGTTAAGAAACCAATCATAAGGTATAACGACATCGACACATGCAATAATGCAGCAACTGAACTGTAGAGGGTATGATAAAGGACAAAATGTGACAAATTGCTACCCCCTAACAACTGAAGCATGGACTAAAAACCAAGGTCTTACAAAAGGCTCAACTGTGACTCAAAGGAAGAAAACCAGGTTACTATAATATGAGCAAAACTCAAATAAGGAGAGAGAGGTTATAACCACAAAAAGAAAAACTTCAAGTGTGGAGAGAGAGACTCATCCCTAGTGGAGTCGTCATTTTGTTTCCGTTCATTTTTCTCTATTTTGGTTTAAAAGAATTCACCGGCTTGTTGATCATCATATAGATCCCTTATTCAAATAAATGCCCCTTCTGAATCATATAAGTGATTCGGAGAGGAGAGAACCTGAGTAAGAAAGGACATACAATAAAGTGACGAATAAGAGAAACAGTAAGACGTTGAGAGTCTACGTACGATAAACCTCACAAGGATAGGTCAAGTATGTCCACCCAAACAAGATCGGGTGGAAGCACACAGAACCCATATCGATGAAAGAAGTATTTACGTAGACTACCCATAATCAGAGAGTCAGGTGTATGCACCTATTTTGGGATCAAGTGCACTTCTAGAGGAACGTATTCCTACTAGTTAATTACATCCTAGGGATAACCAAGAGTACTCTCAAAAAAGGGTTTTTTTTTATATTATAATGAACCTGAGGCAATAGGTTATCAAAAGAAGGTTATTTCATGTGGGAAAGTCTCGGTGCTTCAAAGCTCGCGCCAAGCAATTAGTAGAGAGTGAGTCTCTCATATCCCAAATGGGTAGTAGCTCATTGACATACGAAGCCCACAGAACAACCTCTAACATCTTGACAAGGATATCCCAGCATGTCAAAGCACGTCTGGGCCATAAGTGCAGAAAAAAAAAACACTGTATCCTAAACAGGCGACAGCTTATCAACATCAGGCCATCAAGATAATATTGACAAAGTTAAATGAGCGATAGAGCTCAAAGGGGCTCTATAACAGGAAGGTAGAGTGATCCTAAAAGGTAGAGGTAATTGGGTTAGATTACCACAGATCCGTCGTGCACAGCTACTAATACCTTAAGTCTATTAGGTTGTGAAGGTAGTTGACCGAACAAATTTAGAGATCCCCAGTCAACAATCTAGAAATTGTATCATCCATGAGGAACCTCGGTAGCCCTAAGATCAAAAGAAGTAAATTCTTTCCTATGACTACGGCTGAAGCTCCAAAAGGTGGGAATTGTACCTGCCAAAGTGGCGAGGATGTATTAAAAAAAAAGAGAAGTAAATGTTCAACTATAAAGCTGGAAATGCTCCATAAAAAGGACTTATACCCCATCTAGGTTGGAGAGCTTTCTAATACCCTAGGCGCACTAAAAAATCACATATATATAAAAAGGTACGCTGGGCCAGTCAGATTTTAGAAACATGGGGGCTTCTCCTCAGCATATATAATATGAATGCAGTTATCTACAACGGTCCTTAAATATTATGGAGGCCCTATTAAATTATTGGGTAACAGCCTTGTAATGCCTCTTGTTTAAAATCCGGATTGTAGGCCATGCAAGAAAATCTACTACAGATTTAAAAGTATTGAATATTAATCTTAAAAATTCATTTATCTTGAATATTTTATTAAGATTTTATTAATTGATAATCAGATTAATCCAGCTTTTATAAATTTTAATTTCCTTTTAAGCGTCTAAGTGTAAAGATTAACAAATTAGAATGGATGTAATCTAATTATTTTTAATTATAAGTTTCATTGAACTTTTAATTACTTCAAATTTTTATTAGTGAATTATAATTGGATTCTCCAGTATTTTAAGATCTTGATATACTTAGTTTTTTTTTTCACTTCATGTTATTTTATTTATTGTTATTATTATCATTCAATTTTAATTAAGGTGGTGTTAAAATGTCTTATAAGCTTAGTTAAGTTTCCTTCCAAATGTTCTACATAATGAATTAATGGTTGGTCTTCTGATTTAGGCTATATAAGTTAACTAGTACATTATGACATATAATTATTTTTTTTTATAATTTGAATAATTTCATTTTTTACCCCTAAACAGTTCCTTTGGATTTGATTTTAACTTTTAACTTAATCTTTTCATATTACTAGTTAATTTTGTTTAATGATTAGGATTTTAAGTATTCAATTTACTATTTTAATTAATTTCCTAGATGACCAAGGGCCAAAGTGTAATTTTACATATTTATAAATATACCCCTCATTGCCTTTAAGTCAATTTGTTATTTTAATTTATTAGTTCACTGATTTTTGAGTCCTTCTAATTTTTCAATTGATTTCATAGATTTTTATTTATATTTTAGTTTTTAAATATATAATTTTAAATAATTGCCTTTTTCATTGAAAATTAAAATATTTTTTATTAAATGATGGCCTCTGTCCCTAAAAAAAATCAGTGTATATCCCCATGGACATAGCACACATCATGTTTAAATTTCATGAATTGTTGCTTAATTACCAATTTTTAGTAATTTAATTACTCATTAATGATTTTAATTAATCTTGAAATTATTTTTAAGTCGAATTATCTAAGTTTTGCTTTTGTTTAACTCCCCTCAGTTTACTGAGATCAGAGGTATTTTTGCTTCAGTTTTTATTTTTATTTATTTAGTTATTAATTCTAAAAGGGTTTTTAAATTTTCTGGAGTTAATTAAATCAGGAAATCCCAAAATTTTTGCTTATCCAACGCGTAGCCTCGTCATCCTGAGCATCTCTGAAATCCCATGTGTCATATGTTGGTTCGGTGCACTTTCTATGTAAGCTACCGTGTTGGTTCTGATCCAACTATTTTCTCCTCTGTTGTTTTGCCAAACAATTTAATAATGGCTGTCTATTCCAAATATACAGGAATGGATGCCATCTAACCCTAGCGAACACATTCATATGGCTAGCTATGCATGGATCCATAATTCTCTTCATAAAAGACTAAACCCAAATGCAAATATGAAGTTATTGGCCATTATGTGAGCCCAGGAGGTGAGGCATCAAATGGGTTGGTTAGTGAAAACCGCCTTGAGCTCACACACCTCCTCCTTGCTTCAAATTGGATTGGAATTGCCTATATATATGAGCTCGACCAAAGCTCTTTGGTGTTGGATAGGGATAGAGGCTGCGTGAATTGTGGGTTTTTTTATCAGGAAAGTGATTTTGAATCTTTGTGAAGCTAATTCAAGTTTTGAAGTGGTTGACAAGATGGTCCGAAAATGATGTGAAATAAAAGCTAAAGTCTGTTGGAGTACTTGGGAGCAAGAATTTTTAAATTTCACGAAGGGATCCGGGAGCATTGATCTCTTTAGCAATTCTTAGACTTGCCATTAAAATTCTAAGGAAAACCATGGGGATCTTTGGAAGAGCTTGAGGATGCTCTGAGGATACTCTTGAGGCTTTGGCTGCACTTGTGAAGAGATGGGTAGAATCTTTGGGTAGAGAATGGGGGCTCTCCCTTTTTTGATATTTCAAGCAAGGTTGCTCCAATGGGCATGAAGGAGGCATGGGGAGAGCTTGGGCTTCACTGGGGAGATTTTTGTTTTGGGCAACGGACTTAGATATGGTGTCCTTTGAGTTCATTTGGATTTTGGTGGCTAGGGGTGCCAAGTGGAAGACTTGGCTTGAAGTGATGATGGATTTTTGTTCTATAGTGCTTGGACTAGATTTAGGGGGCTGATTTAATTTGGTTTTGTATCTCTTAATTTCTTAAAGGGTTAATGGGTTGTGGTTTTAATTTTAGGCCATGGGCCTTTAGGGTTGACTTATGTTTAATGGGTATTAGGGTTTGAGCTTAGGCTTAGGTTTTGGATTTTAGGATGATGGTCTGAGGGTTTAATTTAGACGACTTCAATGTGTTGAGTAATATTAATTTTAAAAATGACGGTTTAATTGATTTCCTTGTCTTAAAAAATTAATAGATAGTTATAATTTCTTTATGCTTATTTTAATTCAATTTTAGGTGATTTCACTATCTATATGTTCTATTTTATCAATCTTAGTCTTAGGTCGGTTCATTTCAATTTCATTTCAAAGATTTGAATTTTGTTTGTTAGACTCAGTTGGGTGGCCTTTTGATTATGTTGGCTTTAGTTTGAAAATTTAATGAGGGTTGAATTTTTAAATTTTTTTTTTGTATTTGTTGAATTTTTTTATCCTTGACTTTCTTTTTTTTCACTTATAGTGTATTTAACCATTTTTGACATTGTGTTTGATTTCTTTGATTTTAGTGAATTAAGGCTTATTTTGGTGAATTTAGTTGAATTGGTTTGAGGTTGATCTTAAAATATATGATTGGTTGTTTTACTTTGTTGAGGTTAATTTAATAAGTTGGCTTGATTGAGTTTAATTTTTGTGATATTTATTTTTAATAGATTTATCATTTGGTGGAATTAATATTAATTAATTTTATTTTGGTTAAGGTAAATTTTAATAAATTTATTTTTTAATGAAATTTATTTTATTGAGTTTAATTGAAAATGGTTTTATTGGACTTGATCTTTTTTTAAATTGATTTTAATGTGTTTAATTTTTGTTGGTTTGGATTTTTGAAATTTTAGCTTTTAATTTTTTTCGATTTGGATTTTAATGCATATTTTAAATTTCTGTTGGTGGTCTTTTCATTTGATCTTTTCTTTTAAGGGATAACCCTATCTTGGCCCAAGGTAATCGTGATACCCAATATGCTCTTTTATGAACCAAAGAAAGGAGTTGGGAAGGGGAACTACACAATTCATAGAAGATTTAAGTTTCTAGGCTTAAATGGTTGCTTGAGACATTTTCAATCCTATAAGGACTCAGTTTGGGCTTTACTTACGTGACTTTAATCAACTCGACCATATACTAAGGATTTAAAGTCAAATGCATGAAACCACAATAGGCGAAGAGATATTAGAAGTTATATTTTGGTGTTGGTTCGGCCAAAATATATATATAATAGAGCCTCTAGAAAACCCTCAAGCTTAGTCATAAACTAGATCATAATTGAGCTCAAAATACATATAAAATTATTTTTTCAAAAAATTATATAATTATTTTTATTAATGTAAAGGTATAACATATTGATTGAAAATAAATTGCCAACGTTTAAAGCGTTCAATTGAACTGCTAATTTTGCCAAAGAAAATATTTTTTAATGTGGACAATGATCAGTACTTTTATTATTATTATATATATATAATGGATTGTGAAGAAATTAAAATCATTTATATATATATATATATATATATATATGTATAATATTTTGACACGTAGGATTTATGACTATAAAACATAAAGTAAACCTCACTTTTCTTTAATACGGAGCAGAACTTTAAAAAAATCCCCTTTTTGACATTTTTCTCCACGCGGGATGGAGAGAGAACGGTTTTATATTGGGGATGAATAATCTAAAAGGCAGTTTGAACAGCCCACAGGAATGCAGTCTGCCGCCCTTCTCCTCGTGGCCCCTGGTTTTGTCACCCAATAAATAATGGTTTTTGCCTCCATATTCAAACCCCTCGCCCCTCATATACCCCAAAGTATCCATCAATCTCAACAAGAATGAAAAACATATCTTCCCAACGCCCAAATTCTTCTACCTGGTTTTGTCAAATGGCACAGATCCTGTAGATTTACTTTTCCTATTCCTTCTTCATATCTTGTAAAAGAATTCTGCCATCACTTCCATCATTTCATCAAAATTCCATCTTTCCATCTTTTTTGAACTCCAGAGGACCGAATCCCTGCCGGGCCTTGCTCGCTTTCTTTTCGTGGTCTCGCTTCTCGATGAGATTGGAGGACGAGTTTCTTCGCAAAAGCTCCGGCGCACAATTGGTTGCGAAGAAGAACAATCTGCCATCGAAGAAAGGTAAGCGGAGGAAGAGGAGGCCCGATTGTATGCCGTCTGTGGTGCAGCGGCTCTTTGATACGTGTAAAGCTGTGTTCGCCGAGGGAACAGCTGGGTTTGTTCCGCCCCCAGAAGATGTTGCCCGTATTCGATCCATTCTCGGTACTGTTTTCTTTAAAAAAAAAAATTGTTTTTTTTTTCTTATGAGGGCTTCAATGGATGATTGGATATTGAAACAAGGGATGTTTCAAGCTCTTAGAATTTTCAATTTTCAATTTGTAATCTTCAATGGGATAGAATGACTTAAATTCTTAAATTTTTTGCTCTCGACTTGACTTTCTGATTACTTTTTCTTATATTACGTGGGATGTTTGAGGCTCTTTTATTCCTGGATTTTGAGTGCGCCTTCATAATTAAAACAGTTTTTTTTGTTCGCAGTGAAATGTACTGCGTAGTATCCCCTGCAACTTTTAATTTTTTTTTTTAATCCAAATTTCGCATTTTATGTTGATTAATCTCGTCATACATGCTGCAGATAGTATGAAACCAGCAGATGTTGGTCTATCCCCAAAGCTTCCATATTTTAAAAGCATCGAAAATGGCGGACCTCCGCCCATAACATACCTCCATGTTTACGAGTGTCCTGAATTCTCGGTAGGATACATTTACTTCAATTACTTGTGTAATTTCCTCGTCCGTAATTCAGTGTTCTGAACTTTTGTGTTCTTCATTGCAGATTGGTATTTTCTGTTTGCCCCCTTCTGCCGTTCTTCCTTTACATAATCACCCAGGAATGACAGTCTTCAGTAAACTATTGCTTGGCTCCATGCACATCAAATCCTATGACTGGGTTGTGGTTTCCCAAGATTCCCATGAACCTTCTCATGGTAATAACTTCTGAATTTAGTTTAATACTTTAACTGTTTTTGAATGCTATATTAATCAGTGAAATTTGTTTCCTTTGCAGTGGATTTGCCATCAGGCGAGCGGCTGGCGAAAGTGAAGACTGATGATGTGTTTACTGCTCCATGTGAGACTTCCATACTTTACCCATCTTCTGGAGGCAACATGCATTGCTTTACTGCTAAGACCGCGTGTGTAGTGCTTGATGTGCTCGGTCCTCCATACTCTGATCCTGAACGGAACTGCACATATTATTATGCTCATGCTTATGCGAAATATGCAGGTATTTCTTTTATTGGATAATTTACGTACATACCACTCAATACCTATTTGTTATACATCTAAAACCAAACTTCAATTTTTACATGGAGACCCTATGCTTGAAAACTTGTATTTCAACTTTTAAAAGTTAAAATGGTGGTATTTTTAATGTAATACGAAATATTTGGGTGGGACAAATGTAAAGAAGTAAAGTATAGTTGCTAGATGTGTAAATACATAGGAATTGGGTGATGGTATGTAAATGCCACTTCTTTTTTATGCTTCTTTGCAGGAAAAGGAAATGTTAGTTTCTTTCTAGAAATCTGTTTGTATCACAGGAAATGTGGCCGAGTTTTTAATTGACATGAGAGGGCTTGGTTTAGTTCTCCTTGGGTTTAAAGTTGCGATATTGGCCTCTTTTTGCTGTTGTTCAACATTTTTTATAGACAAACTATTTCAGGAGGTGGCCTAACCTTTTCAAAAAGAGGCATTCACATATGCACCATCTAATTCCTATGTATTTACATATCTCACACTTAAAATTTACTTTTTTACATTCACCACCCAAATCTTTCATATCACATTAAAAATACCATGGTTTTAATTTTAAAAAAGTGGAATAGACATTCTCATTCATAGGCAAAGTAGCATGTTCTTAAAAGTTGAATTTTGGGTGTTAGATATGTAAATCTTTTTTTCAAAAAACCTTTATAAGTTATCTTCTCAGTAAATAAAGGGTGAAGCTGCTTGTCCCTATAGACAGCACCAGCTTATATATAAAGGTTACGGTAGTAGGATGTTGATTGATGTTGCTTTCAACATTCTGTACTTTTTTCTTAATGGCCTAATATAGTATTTCAATCTTCCTGTAGCTCCCGCGACTGTGTTTGCTATTTTTATTTTTTATGAAGAAAGCATTAATAGTGGATGTGTGAATTTCATGAAATGAATCATGGCATTGTTAATGGAAAAGAACATGATTTTAAGGCAATGAAAACTGGCCCAAGTGACTTAAAATTGGTATGAAGCAAATTGGGGATGGAGATGGGGTAAAGTTATTGGTATAGGTGCAAATTTGTAATTTTTTTTTTTTTTTGTAAATTAGAGATAACATTTCATTGAAAAGAAATTAACACCTCAAAATAGTTCAATGGAGAGCATTTCTGCACAATATCTTCCTATTGAACTTCAAGTTTTTTTTATTGATTTTCAAATATTTCTATTTTGAGAAATAGCTTTATATAATCAATCTATTAAAATATTGTGCTTGGAGGAAAGTTAATGCCAGACTTTTTCAAGAAGAAAAACAATACTTTCAATAATTTTTAGAAGTTCTATTTTTCCCGCAATAGTTCTATAGCAATTTTACAAATAGCTTCAGCGACCACACCCTTGGAGTTCTTCTCCTTTGTCACCCAAAGGAAGTTGATAATTGAGTGAGAATGATTCAGAGTTATGGTTTTATAATGCAATTAATATGATACATAGTATGTTTTCATTAAAACAAAGGAATATTTACATACAAATTGCAATTAATATTATACAGTATGTTTTCATTAAGAAGAGGGAGATTTACGTACGTTCCTCTCAATTTTTTTATATGCGTCATCTTATTCATGCATGAAAAGTTATATTTCACTTTTTAAAAGCTAAAATGATAGTATTTCTTATGTGATATGAAAGATTTAGTTGGTATATATATATATATATATATATAAAGTTTATTGCATTTGTAAGTTAATAAATTGTACTTTCTAACAATGAATGACTTTCAATATCAGGTGAGTCAGGGCTAGATCTTGGTGAAGGTGAGGGGTACAGTTGGCTCCAAGAGAGAGCCGGGCAGCCGGAGGAATTGCTCGTCGTTGGAGCAAAATACAGAGGACCCAATATAGTGGAGGATTGATGACAAAAAATGCTGCATTCATTCTGAAAATAAAGAATTTCTCTTCTTTACTCCAAATATTTGGAGGAAAAAAATCTGAATCGCTCTTATTGCTGTAAATACATAGAAAAAAAAAATGTTTAAGAGTTGATAAATTAAGGGTTGGATCCTCAGTATGTACACTGATTTGATTTGAACAGATTCTGTATTGTTTCTGAAAGCAATCTGCCATTGCTGAATTTGCTTCATGGTCATTTTATTTAATATATGTTTCGGAATATGATCGTCTCTTTCCACGTAAAGTCTCTTGATGTGAAACTGGGTGAGAAACATAATACAAGAAATTGAAATTCGTTTTGTTGTAACTCTCTCTTTATACCACACCCTACACTTAGGGGGAATCGAACCCCATATTAGAGGGGTCTTACGACCGACAATCAGATGCCCAACAAACTGATCTGAATACGCGGCGTTATATAGATATATATATATATATATATAAACGCCAACTAGAAAGAATGACTTCACTTTATTTAATTTGATTGTTTTGATTTTGTATACATCATGATGCACCGGTGAAGTTGATTTAACTTGAGCTTTGAGTAGGTTTCCTCAGCGTGTTTGTTTACACGTAAGAGGCTTTCTTAAGAAAGTTATATTCTATTGTGCGTAAAGAAAGAAGTTCAATGTTGATTTTATTTTGCAGGTAAATTTAGCAATTCTATTGCCTTTTAATTATAAAATATTTTTTTAATCACCATTCATTCTTTTTTACTCTTAAAAAATGCTTCATTTTTTTTTTTCCTTTGATGTGTCGCTGTTTTACTGCAAAAATTATTAGGTACATTCACCGTATGTAAAAATACGTAACCAAAAGTGTATAATTGCTTATTATATTAGCTTTTGATGGCATTATAGTAAAATGTTGCATTTACATACATACCACCCAATTCTTATGTATTTACATATTTAACATTTAATTTTTGATTTTTATATTAATATCAATCAAATCCTTCATATAAAATAAAAGATATCACTATTTTAAATTTTAAGAAGTTAACATACTTGTAAAGATTAAAATATATGTTAGCTATGTAAATAGATAAGAATTAAGTGGCATGCATGTAAATTTACATAGGAAAATATATGTGGTACTCAATGACAAAATTAATAACGTGCTCAACTTATTCCATTTATATTTTGACTGTTAAATATTATAAAATTAGAAGAATTTATGGCTAAATAAACTTAAGTTTTTTTTTAATCAATGAACAATAAATCATAATTAAAATGACTCTCTGACCTACAAAAATATATTTTTATCAACTAAAGTGTAATGAACCATTCTACTTAAAACGCTTTAAAAGTAGGGAGTATGGAAAGTACGGTAAGATGAAGATGCGCGTGCTCCATGGCCGCATCTTTTTCTATCATGTCAATTATAAAAATAAATTTATATTGAAAAGTTATGATAAAGTAATGCTTCTATAATGTCCTAAAAAATGGGTAAAGCACCAACGCTGTACTAGGCCTCACGTAATAATGATTATAATGTAGCGACTACACATTTTAGATTACTAATATCTAAATTTTCATGCAGTGGCAAATGTCTCTATTTCATCCCATTTTATATCTAAATTTTCATGCAGTAGCATATGTCTCTATTTCATCCCATTTTATAGTTCTATTATAGCTATATTTGAAGCTAGCAGGTTAGTTTCTATAATTATAGATTTATCTTCCGGTTTCATATTATTTTTAATATTCAGACATAAAGTATTCATAATTTTGAAATGAATTCGATAGATTATTGCGATTGTTTCAGATCCAGGCAAAAATTCATATCCGTGTAATGAATCAGGATGTAGAACAAGTTAGTCAAGATGCTAACGGAGATGTTGTCATAAGATTCAATCAACAAGAGTAGTAAGATTAGACAAAGTATATTCTCGCTTTATATTTAAAGTAATAGTTATAAACCATTTATGCATAATAGCCTTTTGCAAGGAATTTAAAAAAGATTGTTCTAAATTATTAATTATTATCTTCTTATCCTCTTTTACTGATATTTCAGTAGTTGCATTATTTAATTCTAATTTTAATAATATGGTATTTATTTTTTCTTGGTTTTTTCAAAAAATATTTATCTCAAATTTTAAAATGTTAACTTCATTTTTTAAATCATTTATAGTAGTAGGTCTGCTATCAATATTTAATATCAAAGA
>NW_018165307.1:689311-694020 GCF_001263595.1 Phalaenopsis equestris | reverse complement strand
AACTCTGATGAATAAGATCTGATGAATAAGAGGAATTGTCCTCAATTTCGTCTGAATTGTGAGACGTCTCGAAATTTTTCCCACAATTCTAAAAACCAATTTAGTAGTTCTTTATTCAAAATTTCAGGCATTAACACAAAAAGCCAAGAGTGTTTATGCCTTGAATTAATAAGTAAGAAAGCTCGATTCATAGCTTGGACATAGGTCCAGTAATTAAAAGTAATTAGGTCCAGTAATTAAAAAGAAATGATTTTTTCTGATTACTTACAAGATGAATAAATTCAACATGTATAGTCTCGAAAAGACTTAAACCCCAATCTCTCTGATGTAAGATGTGATTTATTGTCGCATTGCTATATGCAATTGATTTATTTGGTTCATTATAATTATGTTAAATTTCAACACATTGTAATGAAATGAGGATTGCCTCATACGATTCTCGATCAAGACTATCTTGAGCATAGGAAATTGTGCCTAAATATCTTTTTTGGATTTTTCAAGGATCATTAATTTCATAATCCTCTAGATTGATTTCGATGATTTTTTCTTTCGTTGTTTTTTGCACAAATTCTATGCCTTCTTGGATTTGTAAATCCTGAGATTGATGAGATTTAGTTTCTGATGTGGAAGTCATTGTGCTACTATTTAGATATTGTTGTAAATCAACAAATTTTCGTGGAGCCACATTAGGTTGGCCCCTACCTCTCCCCCCTCTACTCTTGAAATTTGTAATACTAAAATTTTGAATAAAGAAATACCAAATTGGTTTTTAGAATGGTGGGAAAAATTCGGAGCCACCAATGAAATTCTTCCAGAACCCATCAATGATCTCTATCCAATGTGGGTTAACTCTTCTCCACAGCTCGGGAAAATAAAAAATGAAATTATAGCCGATGAAATGTGTGAATTATTATTTTTTTGCCAGGCACAAATTTCATGGATCTTTGATTGGAATCTATGTCATCAATAAGATAGAGTCAATGTCAAAGGATTATGGTGGACCTTCTTCATCAAATGGTGGTCACAAATCGTTGTTGGTGATTAAATAATTCAAATTAATAAAGTCATTAATTCTAATGTCGGAAATAATCAAGAACAGAGATCCCAAGAATTTTCACTTAAAGAAATTCATGATCAAATTAAAAGGAAATATCCTCGAGAATCTCGGGATCAAATCAAACAAAGAATACAAGCACTTTATCAAAAACAGATGAAAGAATTATTTGAAGCAGAAGACGACGTATCAGTCTCTAATTAAGGGTCAGATAACGAAGAAAATTGAGAGTGAATGGTGACCCACCTCGGCTCAAATTAAAGGAAATGGACCTCCACTGAGGTCATTTCAGAAGAAATTATGGGTAATAATGACAGCGGTTGAAATAGTATCGGTTGGTGGAATAGTGATTGCAATAATTCTGATTTGTGTAATAAAATTTTAAAATAATTTACTGCTTTATGTCACATCCAACAGATGTTTTATCTTTTGTTTAATTCTATTGTATTAAGTTTTGAGTCTGCATTGTATTATAAATAGGGGCCTTGTTTTATATACTGGTGTGCATGTTTCCTTCGAGTCCTTTCATTGTAATATAGAAGAGTCTATCTGGTGTGCTCTTCCAGTCTTGTGCTCTGTAAGTTTGTACTATTTTTAATATATATTTCTAGTTATTATATCCTGGTTTTAAATTAGATCCCTGTTCTCAATTAATTTTTACATTATAATTAATGACTTTATTAATTTGAATTATTTTATCACCAACAACGATTTGTGACCACCATTTGATGAAGAATGTTTGCCATAATCCTTTGACATTGACTCTATCTTGGTTATGGAATAGATTCCAAGCAAAGATCCATGGAATTTGTGCCTAGAAGAAGAATAATAATTCACACATTCCATCAACTAGAATTTCATTTTTTATTTTGTCGAGCTGTGGTGAAGAGTTAACCCACATTGGATAGAGATCATTGATGGGTTATGGAAGAATTTCATTGGTGGCTCCGAATTTTTCCCACCATTCTAAAAACCAATTTGGTATTTCTTTATTCAAAGTTCCAGGCATTAACAAAAAAGCCAAGAGTGTTTATGTCTTGGATTAATAAGCAAGAAAGCTCGATTCATAGCTTGGACATAGGTCTAGTAATTAAAAAGAAATGATTTTTTTCTAATTACTTACAGAATGAATAAATTCAACTTGTTTAGTCTGGAGAGGAGTTAAACCCCAGTCTCTCTGATGCAAAATGCGATTTATTGTCGCCTTGCTATATGTAATAGATTTATTTGGTTCATTATAATTATGTTGAATTTCAACACATTGTAATGAAATGAGGATTGTCTCATATGATTCTCGATCAAGACTATCTTGAGCATAGGCAATTAAGCCTAAATATCTTTCCTGGATTTTCCAAAGATCATTAATTTCGTAATCCTCCAGATTGATTTCAAGAATTTTTTCTTTCGTTATTTTTTGCACAAATTCTGTGACTTTTTGGATTTGTAAATTCTAAGATTAAGGATATTTAGTTCTTAATGTGGAAGCCATTGGGCTACCATATAGATATTGTTATAAATCAATAAATTTTCGTGAAGCCACATTAGGTTGGCCCCTACCTCTCCCCCCTCTAAAGGTGAAAGCACCCTAATGGGGTATCAATCTAACCCTTTGATGAGGGGTGCTCCACCCCTCCTTGTCTTTCTCCCTGCAAAAATTCACGAGTGAGAAAGTCAAGTAAGGAATTAGTATTACCTACAATATATTCTATATCAAATTCAAAACAAGATAACTGAGCTTGCCAATTGGCAAAAATTTGTTTAGAGACAAGATTTTTTACGTCTCTTTGCAGTATATACTTAATTGAACTGCAATCAATTCTTAATAAGAATTTTTTATTTAATAAATTATCTTGAAATTTGGTAATGCGTTTGACTACCGAAAGCATTTTTTTTATGGTTGAATATTTTTCTTGAGTGGTATTCCACTTGCCAGATGTAAAGAGAACTAATTATTCTTTATTAAAAGTATTTTGCTTTAAGATACCTCCATAGTCAACATTAGAGGCATCTGTCTCTACTATTTTAAGGAGAGACGGATCTGATATATGTAAACAAGGTAACATTTTTACCTTTTGCTTAATTAATTGGACAGTTTTAGTATGATTTTTTGTCCATGGATTATGTTGTTTCTTTAATCTATTATAAAGAATAGCAGCATCTAAAGTAAGTTATAATAGTCCACTACATAATTGAGCGAACCAAGAAATCTTTGTAATTGTCGAATATCAGTGATTTCATTTGGAAATTTAGAAGTAAATCAATGCTTCTTTCAATTGGAATAATTGTATTCCGGACAATATTTTGTCCTAAAAACCTTATTTCGGTTTGAAATAATTTAATTTTGGGAGCAGAGATTACAAGCCCATTATTTTTGGCAAGCCATTGAAAAGTCTGTAGATGTTTAAAATGTTTCTCTGTTGATTTAAAGAAAACAAGTACATCATAAATATAAACCAATATAAAATCAGAATATGGATTGAAGATTTCATTCATAATTTTCTGAAATTCAGAAGGAGCATTTTTTAAGTCAAACGACATAACATTCCATTCATAATGACCAAACGGAATAGTAAAAGTCAGTTTATATCTGTCAGATTCAAGTATTTGAATCGGCCAGTATCCAGATTTTAAATTAAATTTTGAAAATATTAAGGATTTACTTAAGCGATTAAGTAAGTCTCTTTTATTTGGTATGAGATAACGAATCCATTTTAAAACCTCATTTAAAGGCTTATAATTAATAACTAATCTAGGTTTATTTATTTCTATTTCTGCATTATTCATAACATAGAATGCAGTATAACTCCATGGTGAACTATGGTGAACTAGATTTTTCTAATTAATTTCTTATTAAGAAGTTCATTAATTTCTTCTTTACAAATTTTTAAATATTTTTGATTCATTTGACAATGTATTTTCTTTGTCTTGATATTTATTTCATTGAAATTATCAATACATGGTAAAGCAATACAATATTTTTTTATCCCAAAAGGCAGATGGATTGTCACCACAAATTTTATTTAACATATTTTTATGTAAAGTAGAAATTTTTTCTTTTATTAAATTATTATTCAAATTTTCTTGTATAGATAATAAAGTAACTTCCTCTTGTAAGAAATTAATTTGATTTTGTTTTAACTTAAATTTATTATTTCATTCAAAATAATTTCTGTAGGATTAGTAATAAATTCAAAAAAAAATGATTTTTCCAAATTTATTAGAATATATGTCAGTATTATCGATTTTATTAATCGACATAAATTTATAAAGAAACGGAGTTCCCAATATAATATGTTGAGTTAAATTTTTAACTAATAGAAAAGGAGTATTATAGCAAATATCATTTTTGCAAATATTAGTTGATGAAATTTTATATTTAATTTCCATTTTATTTCCAGACGCAGAGGTTAGCTGATGTGTAGTTTTCTCAAAATATTTAGAAGGTATTATTCCTTTTTTAATACAATTCATATCAGCTCCGCTATCAACAAGAGCAGTAATATTAGATAAAGTATATTCTCGATTTATATTTAAAGTAATAGTTATAAACCATTTATGCATAGTAGCCTTTTACAAGGAATTTAAAAAAGATTTTTTTAAATTATTATCCTCTTCTACTGATATTTCAGTAGTTGTATTATTTAATTCTAATTTT
>NW_018165307.1:679331-689178 GCF_001263595.1 Phalaenopsis equestris | reverse complement strand
TATTTAAAATTAAAGCTTTATTTAGAGCTTCTTTCATTGAATATCCTTGAAAAAGAATGGTATTAGAAGAGGAGGATTCTCCTTTAGATTTAATTATTATTTTAATCATTTTATTTATAATCTTTTCATCTTCGATTTGAGATGCAATTTTAAGTATTAAAGAATTCATTAAAGAAGATAAAGTAAATAAATCGTTCATTTTGACTATAGATTTGTAATAATTTTTATTAATGCATTTGTACTCAGATTCCGTGCAATTATTTTCATCAAACTCTAATGAATAAGAGGAATTGTCCTCAATTTCGTCTGAATTGTCAGACGTCTCTGAATTGGGAGATGAATTTAATATAATTTTGAAAATAGAATGCTTAATATTTTCATCAGGTCGTTTATTTTCTTTTTTACTCTGCATTTATTTGCATAGTGGCCAGTTTTGCCACATTTGTAGCATTTTATTTCTCTGATTTCCCTATTTTTCTTTTCTTATGAGAAATCTTTGGCCTTTTCTCTGAATAATTTTTTTAGAGGGCTTT
Organism: Phalaenopsis equestris; assembly: GCF_001263595.1. NCBI lineage: Eukaryota > Viridiplantae > Streptophyta > Magnoliopsida > Asparagales > Orchidaceae > Phalaenopsis > Phalaenopsis equestris. Next base: position 688,645 of record NW_018165307.1, on the reverse strand, counting down.
TGATATTTCTTCTTTTTACGAAAAGATTTTTCGTTTTCTTTTGGAAATTTTGAAATATCATAAGCAAATTATTCACAGAAAGCACCTAATTGTTTTCTTTCTGTTAATCTTTCTTTTTTAATTTGATATCTCAATTTAAGATCTGTACATAAGGCTAAGCCTTCTTGTACACAAGTATTTATCAGTTGTCCATATGTCAGATTTTCATATGGAATGCGTTTAATATTAATATCTTGTAATTGTCTTTTTTACTTTAATAGCGAAAAGATTAGGTAAAGCTTCAATAAATTTTTGCTCCCAGAGCGTACTATTCGCATCTGGTAAAGACATTACTCTAATTAAAAAGACATCTTTATACCAACGAAAATGTGTCAGAGTAGGACATCTTAATTTTTGTAAAAGAGAACGAATTTGCTCTCCATTATCAGATATTATACCGATAAAATGCTGTAAAATATTGATAATTAATTTATAAACAGCATCAGTATTTTCTTGATTAAGATTTCCTATCATTGTAGGACTTAGAAGTTCTTCTTTTTGTTCTTGAGTTAAATAATTATCCCACCATCCTTTGAGAAGGCCAGTAAACCCACATGTTAAATGGGTTACAATTTGATGGGCTCGATTATTATGACTCTGTGAGGCAAAGACATAAATCATCATTCTTTGTAATACTATTTGTATTTGACGATCTGTCATACCATTAATGTCCTATTCATAAATATTAATGGATTATAATCATTTTGATATTATTGTTATTTTCCTCATATAAAACATCTCAGGGGTAGGTCGGGGATAGTAGTATCGACATGTCTGCCTTATTTGATATGAAGATGAGGCCTTATTACCTTTTATTTTATGGATTTTAAATAATTCTAGTTCTAAATTATTATCTTTAAATTGTTCTTCAATATGTTCTATTTTTATTTTATCATTATCAGAATTTTCTGATTGATCAGTTAATTGATCATCTTTATTTAAGGTCATTATTTTAGTACTTTTTATATTTTTAATTAATTCTTCAAAATCCTGAGTCCATGGTCATAGGTGGAATTAGGACTAGGAGGTGGTTGTAAAGCAGGAGCTGAAGATATGATTATCGAACTTTCTTTTTCTTCTTTTTGATTTTTTAAAGAGATAAAGAGTTGATCGATTTTATTTTCTAATTTCATTAAGTGATTTGATATTAAAGATAAATTTGTATTTGTAAAATTTTATTGTTTGATTACACCAATAAAATCTTCGGTGGCATTGGTTTATAGAGTTTTTCCAAAAGCATTTAATTCAAGGATTTTCTAAATCCAATATTGTAGGAACAGTCGGAGGATAAACTGACTCTACTATTTCTCCAGAATTAATTTTCCATTTCCTGGTTAGCATGTCTAATTAATCTTCTAATTTTTGGGTTATATGATTAATAAACAGGGTTAAGAATGAAAGAAATTCTTTTCCTTCATAAAATCTGTTTTCATTTTCTTGAAAATAAATTTCAGAAATTTTTCTTCTATCATCTTCTGTGGTATAACTACGATATCAATTTCTAAATGATTCGTATTTTGGTTCTAAATAATCATTAATTAAAGTTTGTCTGATTTGTTTTTTGATGCATTATTTTAAATCAGTCATTATTAAAATTAAAACTGGCTTTCGATTGTGGAGATAGGTTTTCTACCCTATTTGGGTGTAATAAATTATTATTTGATAGATTTATTCTATCTATCCTATGATTCATTGTTGATAATTCATTTGAATCATTTTGAGATATATTAGAAGAGGGATAAGATATCTGTGGAAGAGTAATAGACCTTCTCAGATTGAATCTTATGAAAACATCTCCGTTAGCATCTTAACTAACTTGTTCTATATCCTGATTTATTACAGGATGGGAATTTATAGCAGTTTGCAACTATCATGATTCAGGGAATCTAACTTCATCCTATTTTATAGTCCTATTTGTAGCTATATTTGAAGCTAGAAGATTAGTTTCTATAATTGTAAATCTATCTGTTGGCTTCATTTTATTTTAATATTCAGACATAAAGTATTTATAACTTTGAAATGAATTCGATAGATTATTGCAATTGTTTCAGATCCAGGTAAAAATTCATAGCCGTGTAATTTTATCTGTATTTTAGCTGCTTCAAAGAGATTTATGTCTGTTAGTGACAGACTTAGATTTGGAAAAGTGTCAAAGAAAACAGGCCCATGGCATAGGCTAGTTTCCATAACACCCATCAATGATTGTGCCCAATTTAGGCATCTTGAATCTCTTAAGCAGGCTAAAATTGAAGTGTTTAATCCTCTAAGCGTAAGAGATTTAAATGCTACTTATATTAAGCCTATGTGAATATATTTATAATTTTCTAAGTAACTAATTAGATCTTCTTTATTTAAAAGAGAAATTTTTTTCTCTTATTCATCTATTGTTGACGATTGTTCAACAATTTTAATTGATGGTTTTCCTTTAAAATCAAAAGTTCCAATTTTGTATATTAGAGTTTTTTTTACTTTAAGAATTGTCCATTTATTTAAATCTTCTTTATTTACAGGATCTTCTTGTAATTCTGCATTTTTAATATTATTATTTCTTGATTGAGTTCTTTTTAGATTTTTAGATATTGTAGTACTATATTTATTGTAGTACTATTGTACCTAGAAGAAGAACTCATGAAAAGCAATTAGAAAAACATCTAGAATTCTTTTTCTTTAAATAAGTTTAATAGAGTAATCTAACATCAGCTATATGATAGTATTATTATTCCACTAAGGTTTTTATCTAAATGGGTCGAGTAAACATGAACCAGGCGACAAAGCGTCCATCCTAGAAATAAAAACGCCCACATGTGACGATGGCCACTGGATTAAGCTTTAGCTTAGAAGAATAATATTATCAAACCAGAAGGTCAAACTCAGTATATTATGTATGTCAGTCAAGGATATTAAGTTGCAAAGCAACACCCGACTTTACAATACAGGATACACCTATCCTGACAACATTAGGTTACCATATTAAAATTACTTAAAGAAAAAGAATTCCAGAAAGAATTTAGCTGCTTATGGCTTTGATGCCAATTTAAAACCAGGATATAATAAACAAAAATATATATTAAAAATAGTACAAACTTACAGAGCACAAGATTGGAAGAGCACACCAGACAAACACTTCTATATTATAATTAAAGGACTCGAAGGAAACTTGCACGTGAGCATAGAAAATAAGGCCCCTATTTATAATAAAGGGTGGACTCCAAACTTAATACAATAGAATTAAAAAAAAGATAACACATCTGTTGGATGTGACATAAAGCAGTAAATTATTTTAAAATACTATTACACCAACCAGAATTATTGCAATCACTATTCAACCAACCGGTACTATTTCAACCACTGTCATTATCACCAATAATTTCTTCTGAAATGACCTCAGTGGAGGTCCATTGCCATTAATTTGAGCCGCCATTAATTTGAGCCATTAATTTGAGCCGAGATGGGTCACCATTCACTCTCAATTTTCTTCGTCATCTGACCCTTGATTAGAGACTGAAATGTCGTCTTCTGTTTCAAATAATTCTTTCATTTATTTCTAATAAAGTTCTTATATTCTTTATTTGATTTGATCTGGAGATTCTCGAGTATATTTCCTTTTAATTTGATCATAAATTTCTTTAAGTGAAAATTCTTGGGACCTCTATTCTCAATTTTTTTACATTAAAATTAATGACTTTATTAATTTGAATTATTTTTATCACCAACAATGATTTGTGACCACCATTTGATGAAGAAGGTCCACTATAATCCTTTGACATTGACTCTATCTTGTTGATGACATAGATTCCAAGCAAAGATCCATGGAATTTGTGCATGGCAGAAGAATAATAATTCACACATTCCATTGGCTATAATTTCTTTTTTTATTTTGCCGAGCTGTGGAGAAGAGTTAACACACATTGGATAGAGATCATTGATGGGTTCTGGAAGAATTTCATTGGTGGCTCCAAATTTTTCTCACCATTCTAAAAACCAATTTGGTATTTCTTTATTCAAAATTTCATGCATTAGCACAAAAAGCCAAGAGTGTTTATGCCTTGGATTAATAAGCAAGAAAGCTCTATTCACAGCTTGGGCATAGGTCCAGTAATTAAAAAGAAATGATTTTTTCTGATTACTTACAGGATGAATAAATTCAACCTGTTTAGTCTGGAAAGGAGTTAAACCTCAATCTCTCTAATGTAAGATGCGATTTATTGTTACCTTGCTATATGCAATTGATTTCTTTGGTTCATTATAATTATGTTGAATTTCAATACATTGTAATGAAATGAGAATTGTCTCATACGATTCTCAATCAAGACTATCTTAAGCATAGGCAATTGTGCCTAACTATCTTTCCTGGATTTTCTAAGGATCATTAATTTCATAATACTTTAGATTGATTTCGAGGATTTTTTCTTTCATTATTTTTTGCACAAATTCTGTGACTTCTTGCATTTGTAAATCTTGAGATTGAGGAGATTTTGTTCCTGATGTGGAAGTCATTGGGCTACCATATAGATATTGTTGTAAATCAACAAATTTTTGTGGAGCCTATATATATTATAAGCTGTCATATACGTGAAATTGAAGTTTAAATATTAGATATGTAAACAAATGAGAATTAAGTGACCAATAATAACATATTTAGATTAATTCAAAAGTATCCTGTGGATCACATTCAAGGATAGAATGTTGGACGTATGAGAATGACGAGAGAGAAAGTGACCTAAGGCTTCACATTGTGCACGTTAGAGAAGATTTTGGAGGCCAAAGATTTTAGATTTCATCTTCTCTTGGTAAGAGCTTCACTTTAACCTAGAAATTTTTAATTTTCACCTAGAATTTTTTTATTTTCACCATAGAATTTTCCTACATTATGGAAGATCCGAAATTTGAGATTTTTGATGGAAAAGGTTGAAGAAAACTCATGGTGAAAAGTTCTTTACCAAATAATCTTACTTGGGGAGTTAGATTTTTTATTTTGTAATTTATTTGGATTTTATTTGGATTTTCATAGAAATTCCAATGGCTCCAGGAGTAGAGAGAGGAAAGCCGATAGATGATTTTGATGCAAAAAGATTTGTCAGTTCGAAGCCCGACATTGTTATAACACTCAAATGGAAACAAGAAAGTTGATCGAGGAACGGGCATTTGCTAACCTGGGTGGCGAGATCAAGAGGTTGATCAACGCCAGAAATTTAGAGAGGTTTTGCTACTTCATTGCAGTAGCGATTGTACCTATGATTCGAGATTTTTATGCCAACTTGAAGATTACCACTGACGATCGCATCCTTGTGAGAGGTAAGCAAGTTGAATTTTCAAGAGAAAGGATCAATGATTTTTATGGGCTTAAAAATGTATTCCATTGTGAATACGTTGCATTCGTGATGACTGGTTCATCTCTGGATGAATTGATTACTTTTTTGACTGATGGAAGAGGAGAATGGAAGATTAAAAATAATAAAAAAGTTAACTTCTCCGCTTCCATGATGACTATTCAGTCAAAGGTATGGCATTACTTAATCTCTACTAAATTACTGCCAACAAATCACCTGAGCAAAGTAATGAAGGATAGAGTTGTGCTAAATTTATGCATTTATAAAATGAAGGCAGTAGATGTTGGTGTTTTCATTAATCATCATACTCAGATTATAGCTAGTAGTGTTACAGGTGGTGGTTTGGATTACCCAACCCTGATTTTCACTTTATGTGAGCAATCAGGAGTAGAGTCCCATATAAATGAGGAAAGGCTGCAGCCACAAAATCCTATTGGGAAGCATACGGTTCAAAGAGTTGATTCATTTGTTGAGTCTAGGAGTGGAGATATTGATAGACCCTATACATCAGCTGTAGGGGCATCTACATCTTGCTCTGGTTCACTTGAAAATATTATGGAGCAGCTTATGATTCAACAAATGGATATAGTTAATATGCAGAATCAGATTGGAGAAATTGGAGCAAGAAATGATTATAATGATGAGTATAAGCTGAGGAGAATTCAACATGATATAGTGGTTAGGTATCTAAGGGGTGAATACAATGTGGAATTTCTAACATGCCTCAGCTTCACTCCTTATACTCTTATTCATGATGATGAAGAAGAAGAAGAATAAGATGATGATGATAAGGTAGGAGATGATGATTGATATTCTTAGGAGTTTATTTTATTTTGTTTGTTTGTTTTTTATTTTTGATTATGTTGTTATTTGATGTCATTTGAAACGGTTGTGGTAAAAACTTTTATTTTATGTTGTGGACCTAAATTGTAATAGTAACAGTAGATTTTTACTTTGCATTTTTAGTATTTTCAGTTTATGTTTCTGTTTTAACTTTCAGCAAATTATTTAAAATACATTATGTTTCATTTAATACTTTAAAGTCTGCATGTATTTTTGAAGTTAGTACCTGCAGTATACCAGAGCTCTATTTCATACTAAAAAATCCTCTACATGTTAGTTTTTATTTTTATGCATTTGTTGTTTTCTTTCACCAACAAAATTTTGTACTAACACATTCTTAAATTACTTTAAAATTTAAGTTTGTGGGAAAGAAAATTTTCTTTTAAAAAAAAAAGAAGTAAACTAAATTTTATTTGTCCTCAATTACCTATAGTTTTAAAATTATTTAACATGACCTAGGATATTAAGATTTAACTTTAAATGACTATACTTATGTTTATGAATAATATGGTAAATTTAGGCAAAAAGTTTTTAATAATGAAGGTCAATTTCTAAGTTAAAGATGTTTGGTATGGTAAGATAAGACTATTTTTTTTCTATTTTAGGTAAAGGAAATTGTATTTTTGAAGTATTAAGAATTTTAGAGTTTCATGTAAGAAGAAAAGAATGAAACTTTATGAAAAATCATAAACTAATATGAATTTATAAAGTAAAGAAAAGTGAAGAGTTTTGACTTCAAGAAGAGAATAGTAAAGTTCAAATTTATTAAAGGTTATCTAGATATAATAATCATCACTTGAAAAATAAAAAGAAAAGAAAGGATTTAAAAGATCTTAAAAGAAGAAAAAAAAAGGAAAAGAAAAAGAAAAGAAAAGAAAAGAAAATTAAGTGAGGAGAAGCTTGAGGAGATGTATAATCAAAAATTGGTTTCACTTGATTTCACTTGAATCAACTTAAGATTACATTTACTAAACTTATATTGGATTATTAGTAGCAATATTAGTAAAGTTTTCTTTAAGTTTTTTTTCATATGAATATTCTTAATATCCTTGATATGACAAACTACAATTCTTCTTGAATGGAATAGAGATTCAGAAATCTTAGAATTTATTACTAAGTACTCTTAGACTTAGAATTTGAATCTAAGTTAGTAAAATATTTTCTTAAATTTTACTTTTTTATTTATTGAACTAAAGTATCAAATTTTTAAGTTAATATCTATCCTAATTCATATGTTTTTATGTAGTAAAAGTGTCACTTGAAGACAAGTATCATTTAAGGTTGGGGGATTTTCATACACCAAAATAATATGTTGTTTTATGTATACATTTTATGCTTATTTTTTGTGATATTGCACTTTAAAGAAGGGTATTTTCATATTTTTGTTGCAGGTATATCAATTTTAGACATTTGGAGCAAAAGTAGCAAAAAGAACGAAATTTAGAGCCAAAACAGCAAATTTTGGGAATTCTGGCACCTGATGCACCAGATTGGCACCAAAAGTGTCATTTTACAGAGAGTTGGTGCATCCAGATTGGTGTCAAAAGTGCCATTTGACAGAGAGTTAGCACCAAAAGAGCCAAATTTGGCGCCTGAAGCGCCAAAACCCAGAACAGCGTGACCTTAAGCAAATTGGCGCCTGATGCGTAATAAGTTGCGCCAAATGCGTCAGAGATGACTTTTTGAGGATTAAGGTGGTTTAGGACAAATTTTGCTCGAATTTTAAAAGGGGCACATGTTCTAAACACCCCTTGGAATGATTCAATGTATTTAGATACTTTGGAAGGTTCTTTTATGAAGGGATATGTCTCTTAGATCAATGGACATGTTTTTTGAATTCAAAAGGGTTGACTTTTGGATGGAATTTTGGAGAAAAATTTGAATTCTTTTTGGACGGAGGCAGCCATTAATAAAAGAGATTTTTGGAGAGTGTGTGAGTGTAGCATGTAAGGGGGGTGGTAAGAGAATTTGAGAGAGAGTGAGAGAAAGAAATTCAAGGGCTTGAATATTTTCTTCAAAAATTGTAAGAGGAGAGGAAAGATGAGTGATTTCTTCTACATTACACTTCTAAGAGAGAATTGATAGTGCTTGTAAAGAGAGAAAAGTTTAAAGAGAATTTATATGGATTTGCTCGGGAAGGATTCTGAGATAAGTTGTGTCTTTTATTTCTTTCGTATTGTAAAGTTGTTTTTATATATATAATCCATGTTTTGTCATATCCTTCTCATGAATTCTGAGTAGTCTTCTTTATCATTCTCCCTACTTTGAGATATAGTTTTGTGAAGAATTGATTTTGTTTTATACGGTTTTAAATGATAATAATTTGTGATGATTTGAACTCTGATCTTCATTTACTTTTCGATCTGGCCATGAGAAACATATGTTTCGAAAGGGCTATAATTTCTACAACATAAGGAAAATCACATTTGATTTCATCGGAGAGTATGTCATCCATGAAGTTGAGTGCAAATAAATAGGGAAATATACTTTGTTGGATTCAGAATTGGAGATTTTAATGTGACATATTAAAATCTCTAATTTGGTTCAGTTGATTGGAAGCTTATATGAGATTGTTAGCCCTCAAATGAGGGAGTTGTTGACCTCACTTTTGGTTGAGGTCTAGAAACTTCTTTAGTAGCCTAGGTCTAGCCATAGGACTTTCCTATTGACTAGTCTTAGAAAATTAGAAAAGGTACCCCCACCATTAGAAATTCAAAACTTTTCTTTTTACTCAACTTGAAATTCCACATAATGATCTTAACCTCTAGCATTTAGCAGATAAGATCATTATAAGAGAATTCAAGAAGAGTCCCTATAGGATTACTTGGCTTTAGGATTGACCCTGGGTGTTGACTTGGAACTAGGGTACACCATATCTTCACAATACATTAATCCATGGTTCATTTAGAATGGATATCTATCCAATTCTATGTGAAATGCCTAACTTGGTCTTTTGCCCCTATGCACCTCCAACAAATTACCTAACTGCCCTTGGAACCTAAATTTGGCTAAAATTCCAAAATTTAGCCAAATAACCCAAAATTGATCAAAACCCATTTCAAACACCTTGAATACATCCAAATTTGTCAAAATTTCCAAAAA
>NW_018165307.1:666256-672859 GCF_001263595.1 Phalaenopsis equestris | reverse complement strand
CTTTGGGATAGATACAGAATTTGAGGTAAAGTGCTCTTCCATTTAAACTATGAAAATTATGGGGTCAGTTTGACTTCATCTTTTTCAAAACTAAATTTTTTTAACGTCCTTCCGAAGCGGGCAACGGGATTTCAATTCCAATGACCGACAGCTTCTTACGGGCAAACCCCACACCAAAAATAGTGCCAACAGGAGTAATGGAAGCTCTGAAGTGGCATATGATATCCTTTTAGCCTAACCATGGAATTAGGGACCAAACTCTGGATTAGTCTATATTTTTTATGCACTCGGAAGAGGGTAAATATTAGGATTGCTCTTATTTGGCACAAAATAATTTATTTTTTTTTTTCTGATGATTTTATTTCGTCACAATCCATATACTCATTGTAAAGGGGAAGGATGCTTTCTAAATTTGAACTCTTCGTCACAAAAAACTTTGTTTAGTTTACGTAAATTTTACTTTTGAAAGTTTAGTAATTAGTTTAATTAACTGTCTTTTTGCTGCATTTTATTTAACATTCACTCTATTACTTTATATTCAAATTTAGCACTTCACTTTGGTAGTTTAAAATTATATTTTACATTATAATCTTAAGAATTTACTTATAGGCATTTCCAACTTCCCTGTGGGATCGCTATCTAGGACTCAATTAGAGCCCTTTATTACTAGAGCGATACGTATATTTGCATTATTTTTAGGGGATTTAGCAGTTTAAAGATTTTTAAAAGATAAAACTATTTTCACTAAAACTATTTTTACTTGGATTAATTTGCATATTTACTATTATATCTGTCATGTGTATTTTGTAATATTGAAAAATATTTGCAAAAACTAACACAATAAATCCACCCGAATCATGATGCTCCAGAGGAGTGGTAAACAAAAAGACTTGCGGTAATAATTTTTTTTTCATATCCTCTAATTCAGTCAATTTCATTTTTATTTACTAAAAAAGGTGTATGTTATGATCTTGTAGGTGGTGTCTACTACAAATAAATTTAAACTCTGTGGACTTGAGCCTGAGTTGGAGGAGAAGTTGGACCGGATGTTTAGGGTTGTCATTGCTACATGCAAATATGCATGTGTGCATGTGCGCCCAGTGAAAAAGCATTTTTTGGCACCCAAAGAACTTGGCAACTGACCTATCAGATGATTCAACCAAATTACCCAACTTCGGACCTCCATGAAGTCGATTCCACCTATCGTTCTAAGTGTTCATGGGTAGACAGTAAAAAGAAAGGTGAAGTTTCTTATGTCAGAAATTAGATATCACAATGGGTAGCTTCTTCCTACTCTGAACTGCATACGGTACAAAAAACATTCCATCGAGAAGGTGGTGCAAATTCTGAATGTAGATAGGGAAATTTTTTAGGATTGGCCTCTATACATATTTGTAGTAGATTTGCTTAAAAACCCCACCCGCGGAGATTTCTTCATGAAGATTCTCCAAGAAAAAAAGGTTTGTGTATCTACGACATTTTTATGATCATAGTGAAATTTGAGACACTATTTATTATTTACTACTCTTTGGGACACATTTATTTCTGTATTATATTATGTTATGATTTTGTTCTTTAAACTGCTTGGTACTTCGCTGAATAATATTCATAAATCCTCATTATTCATAAATTCTCATTGTTCATAAATCCTCATTTTTCATATATCACAACTGATTGGGACATGGTTTGTTCATAATTTATTAATTATTTTATCTTAGTTAGTTTGATATACTCCTAAATGGATTCAACTAGAGAAAGGCAACAAAGAAGAGCTGCAACAATCTTCTTGCTCCACGAAGATTACTCTCCATGCTTGCCATTGTCACATGTTAGAGACAAATGGGTTGGGGAATTGCTTGTTGGACACTTAACAAAATTCAACAACATGTTATGCATGAGACAGGATATATTTAATGATCTTTTGGTAGAAATTACCAGATTTCACGGACTTCGTAGGTCATCGAGGACAACTCCATGAGAGGTACTGACAATAACCCTCTACATATTATCACATAATGAGCTAATGTGAAAAATAGTGGAACGATTTCAACACTCTTCTTAGAGGATTAATAGATACTTCTTGATGGGTGCACTTGTGCATCTTTCTACGCAAGTCATCAAACCAACGAATCTAACATTCAAATGGACTCCTAAGAAGATTTCACGTGATGCTGTTACATGTCATTCTTTAAAGTAACATTTCTAATTCATTATATTCAATTTTTAATATAGAAGTCATACATTAACAACTCATTCTTATTTGAGAAGGATTGCATCAAAGCAATTGATGGAACACACATTGATGCACTGGTGCCAAATAATGACAAGGTTGAATTCATCGGACGTTGTGGTGCACTTACACAGAATGTCGTGATTTTTTGTAACTTCAACATGTGTTTCACTTTTGTCGTGTTCGGGTGGGAAGGCAATGCGCATGATAGTATAATTTACAACGATACAACATGGAATGCCCACTACAACTTCTTACATCCTCCTCAAGGCATGCTCGTGCCTCAAATACTTAGCTAATTCACTTTAACCTTCATACTATTTATGTAATAACTTTTAGGCAAATATTATTTGGTGGATGTTGGATATCTGTTGCAGCGAGGGTATCCCAAGATTTTCTTGATACGAGATATCACATACCATACTTCAAGTGAGTTAGTAATGTTACACGTGTTAGAAAGGAGCTGTTTAATAAGAGACATTCATCCTTACGCGGTGTCACCGAGAGGACTTTCGGTGTTTGGAAGGAGAATTGAGTTATACTCCACGATATGTCATCTTACTCGTTTCTCAAACCAGTCCAGATTGTGATTTTCATGATGACTCTGCATAATTAGCGGCATCCTTCCTGTGACATAATTACCTTTTGTAGGGCCGACGAGGATCTGGAACATGCACCTTCTGAAGCATTTGAGTACCACCTTGGGCATTCCTTGTCACACGTTCAAATTTATCCTTCCATTATTTGTACTAAAGAGGGAGAGGGTGCAAGCTAAATTGTGGAACTAAGGAAGCAAATTACTTATTTATCAGAAGGGGTTGATTAGATAATTTGTAATATATTCAGTACTATGCAGTTCATTTCATTTGTCAGAACATTGTTAACATTCATAATAGATAGTGAGCATTCAACACTATGTTTTCCTTATTCAAAAACATTTGTACTTTGCATTTTATATTGTTGGTTTGAAATTTTTATGCAATTTATTAGTATAATTTTTAATTAATTATTTTAGCAAAATCAATTCCACTCTTCATTAATGCATTGTCTTTTGCAGCATTCAGGAAAGATGAACTCAAAAACTTTAGGGACATCCTGAAGATTGCTCTGCCGCTACGGAATACAAACTTCCCCACTGACGTCATGTAGGGCCCATAGCTATGGAAGACGATTCTACAGTTGCATGTGGATCATCGTAGAGCAGTGTAGCTTCCTCCGGTGGGCAAATAGTCCAGCGGATTCTACTACCAACAGTGACCGGGAATAGATGTAATCACTGGATGTCAGTGTAGAACGGTATATGCATTGTTTTTATGTTAAAAATAATATAATCATTATATTAATTTTAATTTTAATAGTTTTTAACTTTTTTGCGCTCTTGGTACTCGTTATTAAGTGAGGTGTGTATCTAAATTTTGGTATTGTTTTGAAGTAAATTTCTATCTCTGAAGTATCAAATATATGACTATCATAGTTCTGATATAAATATTATTACTAAACATGACTGAAATGGTCATTTGTCCAGAAACAACTGCTACACAGTTGTTTTCAATCAGGTGAAACAAATAGTCAGCCAGCTTCTCAGCTACAATTTCCCCATTGCAGCTTCTTAAGGGTGCAGTTGATAAGCTACAGCTGCCCCAAACACACCCTAAATATCGTTTAAGTGAGCCTCCTTCTCATTCGTGTTAGGCTTGTATTAATTTTGTTTTGTTTTTAATAAGCTTATGATCAAAATCACCCTTGAATAATATATTTTTGTTTGAGTTTACTTAAATTATTTCATTTATTTCAGTTTTTGTTCAGATAAAAAGTAATAATATTTAATATTTTTTAGTATAGCATAAAATTTTAATGCAAAAAATATAAATTATTTAATTGGTTCGTGTTAAAATCAGTTAAATAAAATCAAACAAATGTTAGTGTGTAGGTTGCAAATCAACCTGAAAAAAATGTTTATATGCGGCTTATTCGTTTAATGAATAAAACACTAACTAATTAAAGAGCCAACTATAAACTATTTATAAAAAGGGAAAATTAAGGTCAGGGGAAAAAAATTGTTAACTCCATCTGTTATATTTGAAATATATATTAGAAACCAAAGCCAATTTTTTTATTGAATTTAAGTTAGACACCACTCTATAGTTTTAAAAAAACAAGCTACATTACTATTGAATTCAAATATGTCCTATAAATCACACTCAAGTAATAGAGCAGAAAACAGAAAGAGAATCAAATCTGTCCTAATAATTTCATCCCAGAAATAGAGAAAGAGAGAGTGAGAGAGTGCACAATAATGAACAATAGAATGACAGAATTGTGTTTGAATGATTGATTAGCATTTAATGTAGAAATGACTCCTTATTTATAAGAGATGGGGTATCGTGTGCATAATTACATGCTAACTCATGCTTTAACGGGGGGAATACAAGGTATATTTGTTATTTACATGAGAATAAGAGTGAGCAAAATTCTTTGAATCAATTACTGGTTGTCAATCAGCTTTAGTTAATTTTTGATCGTCTGGACTTTGCTCGTTTAGTTCTAGTCAACAAAATGGCTGCTTTGGGCTACTTGTCGACTATTGACCCCTAGATGAGGAGCTTTTGTCACCATGATAAGACTAGGTTATCAGACAGATGGTGACTTACCGTAATCTAATTGGTACCTCACCCATTGATAGAAAGTTCCTTTGGGGTTTAGCGAAGTATATCATAGTAAAAATTTCAATCTCTTGAAAAGTCTATAAGGCTCTTATAAGACGACTGATGATGTTGGGGAGAGAGTTTGGTTGATTCCTTCTTTCGGCTTGATAGATTTTGGGTTTTGACTGGGACAACTAACCCGACCTGTAATTACACAGATATTTATATTCTCGAATATGGTCAAAATCTTGACCCAATTTATATTTAGCGGCTCGTGAGAACAAATGTAATATTATAAAATTTAGACTAATAGTTTTCTCACTAGAGATACTATGCAAGTATACGTATCATTTCAAGTAATATAAAGTTTTCTTTAAAAACTTCAATAACAATCTCAGAAAATTAAGGAAAAGAGGTAAATTCAAGAATTTAACTATGAAAAATCTTTACTTAAGATTGTAGAATATAATTAAAGTAATTTAAATGATGAAATAAAGTTTACTAATTCCTACAAATGCAACTTAAAAGTAAATGCTGAGTTTTAGAAAATTTAAGATATATATTAAATATTTGTAAGTTTAACTGTTGTTTTGTGACAAATAGAAACATATTTATTCTTTACCTCTTCTGAGCATAAAAAAACATTAGTTAATATAAAGTTGGTGTCGGCATGTATAGTAGTGTTGGGTAGGTTCTAGTCTCTCACTTCTAGATTACCTATTGTGCCCTCTCTGTAGGATCTACCAGTGACCCTTAGTTTCAGTCTCGAGACCAAGTTAATAAAAAAATCTTGTCTGTCACCCTAGAAGCAATCAATTCTACACCCATCAAATTTTATCTCCCTATCTATTTACACTCTTACTTGGACGATCGTCGTGACTCTTTCCAAAGTGAAATGTGATACTCAAAAGTTAGAGAAATCTTAGCACTCTTGGGTCTTTAAGTTTCTCAACAAATTTTAATAATACAAGTGGCCAATTTGTAAATTAAATGAAGGAACGGTGAAAATACTATCACAAATTTTATAATAAAATAAGATCTAAATAAATCAAAACCATCACTTGATTACTTCAAATTGTAAGGAGAAAGAAGAAAACTACTCAGAACACATGAGGATAACAAAACAAAACATATTTATAAAACTCAAATCTAAAGTACAATACTTAAAATAAAATATACAAATACTTATCTGAATTGTTTCCCCAAACACTTCTTTGAAATTCTCCGACTTTTTTTTGACTCCAATAGATTCTTACAAGACTCACAAAAAGTCCAGAAATCACAAAACTCACAAAACCTTACTAAGATGGTCGCCCACTCTATATGGGTGCCTTCTTTTTGCTTTTTTTTGCTCTTAAATTCTTTTTGTTGCACCTGTTCACAAAATATTTTTCATTAAAGCATAATATCCTAAAAAATGGGCATAAAATGTGCATATAAAATAGATAATTTTAAGATAGATCAACGACCTTCGTTCACCAAGCTTTTGGTTCCGACCCAAAGGGTTAGCACTTGGTCAATTAGCTTTCGATCTTTCGCTGTGACTTTTAATTTTGCTTTTGTGGGCCATCCTCGATCATAATTTTATGTCTCTTAGTCAAATAGATTTGCTTAATATTAGTGTCGCACATTTCTTATGTACAATTTCATTAATTTATATTATTATTTATAACCTATTATAGTGTAGACTTTATAAATCTTAACACATAAGCTTATATATATATATAT